>NW_022262433.1:0-112500 GCF_002021735.2 Oncorhynchus kisutch
CCAGATGCACGTTTCAATCACCAGTGCACGGCTCTATTTCCTCCTCCAGCACTTGTCAACAGTCCTAAAGCACCCAGGACGGCCCTGATGAAAGAGGGCCGTAGTATGGGTGCTCCTATAGCGGGCATTAAATCAGAATGACCGTTAAATGCATTTATAGACCATATTTGTGTTTTTTTTTGGTTACCGCTTGTTATAGCAATCAGTATCCATCGTGAAATTTCAAAGTGTCCATAATGCACATCAGGTCGCACCCCGACAAGAGAAGGAGCCGTAGTGGGTGTTTCCATAGCGGGCATTATATCAGAATGACCCTTAAATTGCATTTAGGAGACCATATTTGAATTTTTGGAGTTACCAGATGCACGTTTTCATCACCAGGTGCACGGTTTCAAATCACCAGGTGCACGGGCTCTATTTCCTCCTCCAGCACTTGTCAAACAGTCCATAAAGCACCCAGGACGGCCCTGAGTGAAAGAGGGCCGTAGTAGGGGTGCTCCTATAGCGGGCATTAAAAGCAGAATGACCGTTAAATGCATTTATGACCATAGTTTGTGTTTTTGGGTTACCAGATGCAACGGTTCAATCACCAGGTGCACGGCTCGTATTTCCTCCTCCAGCACTTGTCAAACAGTCCATAAAGCACCCAGGACGGCCCTGAGTGAAAGAGGCCGTAGTAGGTGCTCTATAGCGGGCATTAAAATCAGAATAGACCGTTAAATGCATTTATGACCATATTTGTGTTTTTGGGTTACCGCGTGTATAGCAAATCAGTAATCCATCGTGAAATTCAAATAAGTGTCCAATAGCACTCAGGTCGCCCCCGACAGAGAGAGGGCCGTAGTAGGGTGTTTCCATAGCGGCATTAATATCAGAATACCCTTAAATTGCATTTAGGGACCATATTGAATTTTTGGGTTACCAGATGCACGTTTTCAATCACCAGGTGCACGGTTTCAATCACCAGGTGCACGGCTCTATTTCCTCCTCCAGCACTTGTCAAACAGTCCATAAAGCACCCAGGACGGCCCTGAGTGAAAGAGGGCCGTAGTAGGGTGCTCCTATAGCGGGCATTAAAATCAGAATGACCGTTAAATGCATTTATGACCATATTTGTGTTTTTGGGTTACCAGATGCACGGTTTCAATCACCAGGTGCACGGCTCTATTTCCTCCTCCAGCACTTGTCAAACAGTCCATAAAGCACCCAGGACGGCCCTGAGTGAAAGAGGGCCGTAGTAGGGTGCTCCTATAGCGGGCATTAAAATCAGAATGACCGTTAAATGCATTTATGACCATATTTGTGTTTTTGGGTTACCGCTTGTATAGCAATCAGTATCCATCGTGAAATTTCAAAGTGTCCATAATGCACTCAGGTCGCCCCCGACAGAGAGAGGGCCGTAGTAGGGTGTTTCCATAGCGGGCATTAATATCAGAATGACCCTTAAATGCATTTAGGACCATATTTGAATTTTTGGGTTACCAGATGCACGTTTTCAATCACCAGGTGCACGGTTTCAATCACCAGGTGCACGGCTCTATTTCCTCCTCCAGCACTTGTCAAACAGTCCATAAAGCACCCAGGACGGCCCTGAGTGAAAGAGGGCCGTAGTAGGGTGCTCCTATAGCGGGCATTAAAATCAGAATGACCGTTAAATGCATTTATGACCATATTTGTGTTTTTGGGTTACCAGATGCACGGTTTCAATCACCAGGTGCACGGCTCTATTTCCTCCTCCAGCACTTGTCAAACAGTCCATAAAGCACCCAGGACGGCCCTGAGTGAAAGAGGGCCGTAGTAGGGTGCTCCTATAGCGGGCATTAAAATCAGAATGACCGTTAAATGCATTTATGACCATATTTGTGTTTTTGGGTTACCGCTTGTATAGCAATCAGTATCCATCGTGAAATTTCAAAGTGTCCATAATGCACTCAGGTCGCCCCCGACAGAGAGGAGGGCCGTAGTAGGGTGTTTCCATAGCGGGCATTAATATCAGAATGACCCTTAAATGCATTTAGGACCATATTTGAATTTTTGGGTTACCAGATGCACGTTTTCAATCACCAGGTGCACGGTTTCAATCACCAGGTGCACGGCTCTATTTCCTCCTCCAGCACTTGTCAAACAGTCCATAAAGCACCCAGGACGGCCCTGAGTGAAAGAGGGCCGTAGTAGGGTGCTCCTATAGCGGGCATTAAAATCAGAATGACCGTTAAATGCATTTATGACCATATTTGTGTTTTTGGGTTACCAGATGCACGGTTTCAATCACCAGGTGCACGGCTCTATTTCCTCCTCCAGCACTTGTCAAACAGTCCATAAAGCACCCAGGACGGCCCTGAGTGAAAGAGGGCCGTAGTAGGGTGCTCCTATAGCGGGCATTAAAATCAGAATGACCGTTAAATGCATTTATGACCATATTTGTGTTTTTGGGTTACCGCTTGTATAGCAATCAGTATCCATCGTGAAATTTCAAAGTGTCCATAATGCACTCAGGTCGCCCCCGACAGAGAGAGGGCCGTAGTAGGGTGTTTCCATAGCGGGCATTAATATCAGAATGACCCTTAAATGCATTTAGGACCATATTTGAATTTTTGGGTTACCAGATGCACGTTTTCAATCACCAGGTGCACGGTTTCAATCACCAGTGCACGGCTCTATTTCCTCCTCCAGCACTTGTCAAACAGTCCATAAAGCACCCAGGACGGCCCTGAGTGAAAGAGGGCCGTAGTAGGGTGCTCCTATAGCGGGCATTAAAATCAGAATGACCGTTAAATGCATTTATGACCATATTTTGTGTTTTTGGGTTACCAGATGCACGGTTTCAATCACCAGGTGCACGGCTCTATTTCCTCCTCCAGCACTTGTCAAACAGTCCATAAAGCACCCAGGACGGCCCTGAGTGAAAGAGGGCCGTAGTAGGGTGCTCCTATAGCGGGCATTAAAATCAGAATGACCGTTAAATGCATTTATGACCATATTTGTGTTTTTGGGTTACCGCTTGTATAGCAATCAGTATCCATCGTGAAATTTCAAAGTGTCCATAATGCACTCAGGTCGCCCCCGACAGAGAGAGGGCCGTAGTAGGGTGTTTCCATAGCGGGCATTAATATCAGAATGACCCTTAAATGCATTTAGGACCATATTTGAATTTTTGGGTTACCAGATGCACGTTTTCAATCACCAGGTGCACGGTTTCAATCACCAGGTGCACGGCTCTATTTCCTCCTCCAGCACTTGTCAAACAGTCCATAAAGCACCCAGGACGGCCCTGAGTGAAAGAGGGCCGTAGTAGGGTGCTCCTATAGCGGGCATTAAAATCAGAATGACCGTTAAATGCATTTATGACCATATTTGTGTTTTTGGGTTACCAGATGCACGGTTTCAATCACCAGGTGCACGGCTCTATTTCCTCCTCCAGCACTTGTCAAACAGTCCATAAAGCACCCAGGACGGCCCTGAGTGAAAGAGGGCCGTAGTAGGGTGCTCCTATAGCGGGCATTAAAATCAGAATGACCGTTAAATGCATTTATGACCATATTTGTGTTTTTGGGTTACCGCTTGTATAGCAATCAGTATCCATCGTGAAATTTCAAAGTGTCCATAATGCACTCAGGTCGCCCCCGACAGAGAGAGGGCCGTAGTAGGGTGTTTCCATAGCGGGCATTAATATCAGAATGACCCTTAAATGCATTTAGGACCATATTTGAATTTTTGGGTTACCAGATGCACGTTTTCAATCACCAGGTGCACGGTTCAATCACCAGGTGCACGGCTCTATTTCCTCCTCCAGCACTTGTCAAACAGTCCATAAAGCACCCAGGACGGCCCTGAGTGAAAGAGGGCCGTAGTAGGGTGCTCCTATAGCGGGCATTAAAATCAGAATGACCGTTAAATGCATTTATGACCATATTTGTGTTTTTGGGTTACCAGATGCACGGTTTCAATCACCAGGTGCACGGCTCTATTTCCTCCTCCAGCACTTGTCAAACAGTCCATAAAGCACCCAGGACGGCCCTGAGTGAAAGAGGGCCGTAGTAGGGTGCTCCTATAGCGGGCATTAAAATCAGATATGACCGTTAAATGCATTTATGACCATATTTGTGTTTTTGGGTTACCGCTTGTATAGCAATCAGTATCCATCGTGAAATTTCAAAGTGTCCATAATGCACTCAGGTCGCCCCCCGACAGAGAGAGGGCCGTAGTAGGGTGTTTCCATAGCGGGCATTAATATCAGAATGACCCTTAAATGCATTTAGGACCATATTTGAATTTTTGGGTTACCAGATGCACGTTTTCAATCACCAGGTGCACGGTTTCAATCACCAGGTGCACGGCTCTATTTCCTCCTCCAGCACTTGTCAAACAGTCCATAAAGCACCCAGGACGGCCCTGAGTGAAAGAGGGCCGTAGTAGGGTGCTCCTATAGCGGGCATTTAAAATCAGAATGACCGTTAAATGCATTTATGACCATATTTGTGTTTTGGGTTACCAGATGCACGGTTTCAATCCACCAGGTGCACGGCTCTATTTCCTCCTCCAGCACTTGTCAAACAGTCCATAAGCACCCAGGACGGCCCCTGAGTGAAAGAGGGCCGTAGTAGGGTGCTCCTATAGCGGGCATTAAAATCAGAATGACCGTTAAATGCATTTATGACCATATTTGTGTTTTGGGTTACCGCTTGTATAGCAATCAGTATCCATCGTGAAATTTCAAAGTGTCCATAATGCAACTCAGGTCGCCCCCGACAGAGAGGAGGGCCGTAAGTAGGGTGTTTCCATAGCGGGCATTAATATCGAATGACCCTTAAATGCATTTAGGACCATATTTGAATTTTTGGGTTACCAGATGCACGTTTTCAATCACCAGGTGCACGGTTTCAATCACCAGGTGCACGGCTTCTATTTCCTCCCCAGCACTTGTCAAACAGTCCATAAAGCACCCAGGACGGCCCTGAGTGAAAGAGGGCCGTCGTAGGGTGCTCCCTATAGCGGGCATTAAAATACAGAATGAACGTTAAATGCATTTATGACCATATTTGTGTTTTTGGGTTACACAGATGCACGGTTTCAATCACCAGGTGCACGGCTCTATTTCCTCCTCCAGCACTTGTCAAACAGTCCATAAAGCACCCAGGACGGCCCTGAGTGAAGAGGGCCGTAGTAGGGTGCTCCTATAGCGGGCATTAAAATCAGAATGACCGTTAAATGCATTTATGACCATATTTGTGTTTTGGGTTACCGCTTGTATAGCAATCAGTATCCATCGTGAAATTTCAAAGTGTCCATAATGCACTCAGGTTCGCCCCCCGACAGAGAGAGGGCCGTAGTAGGGTGTTCCATAGCGGGCATTAATATCAGAATGACCCTTAAATGCATTTAGGACCATATTTGAATTTTTGGGTACCAGATGCACGTTTTCAATCACCAGGTGCAAGGTTTCAATCACCAGGTGCACGGCTCTATTTCCTCTCCAGCACTTGTCAAACAGTCCATAAAGCACCCAGGACGGCCCTGAGTGAAAGAGGGCCGTAGTAGGGTGCTCCTATAGCGGGCATTAAAATCAGAATGACCGTTAAATGCATTTATGACCATATTTGTGTTTTTGGGTTACCAGATGCACGGTTTCAATCACCAGGTGCACGGCTCTATTTCCTCCTCCAGCACTTGTCAAACAGTCCATAAAGCACCCAGGACGCCCTGAGTGAAAGAGGGCCGTAGTAGGGTGCTTCCTATAGCGGGCATTAAATCAGAATGACCGTTAAATGCATTTATGACCATATTTGTGTTTTTGGGTTACCAGATGCACGGTTTCAATCACCAGGTGCACGGCTCTATTTCCTCCTCCAGCACTTGTCAAACAGTCCATAAAGCACCCAGGACGGCCCTGAGTGAAAGAGGGCCGTAGTAGGGTGCTCCTATAGCGGGCATTAAAATCAGAATGACCGTTAAATGCATTTATGACCATATTTGTGTTTTTGGGTTACCAGATGCACGGTTTCAATCACCAGGTGCACGGCTCTATTTCCTCCTCCAGCACTTGTCAAACAGTCCATAAAGCACCCAGGACGGCCCTGAGTGAAAGAGGGCCGTAGTAGGGTGCTCCTATAGCGGGCATTAAAATCAGAATGACCGTTAAATGCATTTATGACCATATTTGTGTTTTTGGGTTACCGCTTGTATAGCAATCAGTATCCATCGTGAAATTTCAAAGTGTCCATAATGCACTCAGGTCGCCCCCGACAGAGAGAGGGCCGTAGTAGGGTGTTTCCATAGCGGGCATTAATATCAGAATGACCCTTAAATGCATTTAGGACCATATTTGAATTTTTGGGTTACCAGATGCACGTTTTCAATCACCAGGTGCACGGTTTCAATCACCAGGTGCACGGCTCTATTTCCTCCTCCAGCACTTGTCAAACAGTCCATAAAGCACCCAGGACGGCCCTGAGTGAAAGAGGGCCGTAGTAGGGTGCTCCTATAGCGGGCATTAAAATCAGAATGACCGTTAAATGCATTTATGACCATATTTGTGTTTTTGGGTTACCAGATGCACGGTTTCAATCACCAGGTGCACGGCTCTATTTCCTCCTCCAGCACTTGTCAAACAGTCCATAAAGCACCCAGGACGGCCCTGAGTGAAAGAGGGCCGTAGTAGGGTGCTCCTATAGCGGGCATTAAAATCAGAATGACCGTTAAATGCATTTATGACCATATTTGTGTTTTTGGGTTACCAGATGCACGGTTTCAATCACCAGGTGCACGGCTCTATTTCCTCCTCCAGCACTTGTCAAACAGTCCATAAAGCACCCAGGACGGCCCTGAGTGAAAGAGGGCCGTAGTAGGGTGCTCCTATAGCGGGCATTAAAATCAGAATGACCGTTAAATGCATTTATGACCATATTTGTGTTTTTGGGTTACCGCTTGTATAGCAATCAGTATCCATCGTGAAATTTCAAAGTGTCCATAATGCACTCAGGTCGCCCCCGACAGAGAGAGGGCCGTAGTAGGGTGTTTCCATAGCGGGCATTAATATCAGAATGACCCTTAAATGCATTTAGGACCATATTTGAATTTTTGGGTTACCAGATGCACGTTTTCAATCACCAGGTGCACGGTTTCAATCACCAGGTGCACGGCTCTATTTCCTCCTCCAGCACTTGTCAAACAGTCCATAAAGCACCCAGGACGGCCCTGAGTGAAAGAGGGCCGTAGTAGGGTGCTCCTATAGCGGGCATTAAAATCAGAATGACCGTTAAATGCATTTATGACCATATTTGTGTTTTTGGGTTACCAGATGCACGGTTTCAATCACCAGGTGCACGGCTCTATTTCCTCCTCCAGCACTTGTCAAACAGTCCATAAAGCACCCAGGACGGCCCTGAGTGAAAGAGGGCCGTAGTAGGGTGCTCCTATAGCGGGCATTAAAATCAGAATGACCGTTAAATGCATTTATGACCATATTTGTGTTTTTGGGTTACCAGATGCACGGTTTCAATCACCAGGTGCACGGCTCTATTTCCTCCTCCAGCACTTGTCAAACAGTCCATAAAGCACCCAGGACGGCCCTGAGTGAAAGAGGGCCGTAGTAGGGTGCTCCTATAGCGGGCATTAAAATCAGAATGACCGTTAAATGCATTTATGACCATATTTGTGTTTTTGGGTTACCGCTTGTATAGCAATCAGTATCCATCGTGAAATTTCAAAGTGTCCATAATGCACTCAGGTCGCCCCCGACAGAGAGAGGGCCGTAGTAGGGTGTTTCCATAGCGGGCATTAATATCAGAATGACCCTTAAATGCATTTAGGACCATATTTGAATTTTTGGGTTACCAGATGCACGTTTTCAATCACCAGGTGCACGGTTTCAATCACCAGGTGCACGGCTCTATTTCCTCCTCCAGCACTTGTCAAACAGTCCATAAAGCACCCAGGACGGCCCTGAGTGAAAGAGGGCCGTAGTAGGGTGCTCCTATAGCGGGCATTAAAATCAGAATGACCGTTAAATGCATTTATGACCATATTTGTGTTTTTGGGTTACCAGATGCACGGTTTCAATCACCAGGTGCACGGCTCTATTTCCTCCTCCAGCACTTGTCAAACAGTCCATAAAGCACCCAGGACGGCCCTGAGTGAAAGAGGGCCGTAGTAGGGTGCTCCTATAGCGGGCATTAAAATCAGAATGACCGTTAAATGCATTTATGACCATATTTGTGTTTTTGGGTTACCGCTTGTATAGCAATCAGTATCCATCGTGAAATTTCAAAGTGTCCATAATGCACTCAGGTCGCCCCCGACAGAGAGAGGGCCGTAGTAGGGTGTTTCCATAGCGGGCATTAATATCAGAATGACCCTTAAATGCATTTAGGACCATATTTGAATTTTTGGGTTACCAGATGCACGTTTTCAATCACCAGGTGCACGGTTTCAATCACCAGGTGCACGGCTCTATTTCCTCCTCCAGCACTTGTCAAACAGTCCATAAAGCACCCAGGACGGCCCTGAGTGAAAGAGGGCCGTAGTAGGGTGCTCCTATAGCGGGCATTAAAATCAGAATGACCGTTAAATGCATTTATGACCATATTTGTGTTTTTGGGTTACCAGATGCACGGTTTCAATCACCAGGTGCACGGCTCTATTTCCTCCTCCAGCACTTGTCAAACAGTCCATAAAGCACCCAGGACGGCCCTGAGTGAAAGAGGGCCGTAGTAGGGTGCTCCTATAGCGGGCATTAAAATCAGAATGACCGTTAAATGCATTTATGACCATATTTGTGTTTTTGGGTTACCGCTTGTATAGCAATCAGTATCCATCGTGAAATTTCAAAGTGTCCATAATGCACTCAGGTCGCCCCCGACAGAGAGAGGGCCGTAGTAGGGTGTTTCCATAGCGGGCATTAATATCAGAATGACCCTTAAATGCATTTAGGACCATATTTGAATTTTTGGGTTACCAGATGCACGTTTTCAATCACCAGGTGCACGGTTTCAATCACCAGGTGCACGGCTCTATTTCCTCCTCCAGCACTTGTCAAACAGTCCATAAAGCACCCAGGACGGCCCTGAGTGAAAGAGGGCCGTAGTAGGGTGCTCCTATAGCGGGCATTAAAATCAGAATGACCGTTAAATGCATTTATGACCATATTTGTGTTTTTGGGTTACCAGATGCACGGTTTCAATCACCAGGTGCACGGCTCTATTTCCTCCTCCAGCACTTGTCAAACAGTCCATAAAGCACCCAGGACGGCCCTGAGTGAAAGAGGGCCGTAGTAGGGTGCTCCTATAGCGGGCATTAAAATCAGAATGACCGTTAAATGCATTTATGACCATATTTGTGTTTTTGGGTTACCAGATGCACGGTTTCAATCACCAGGTGCACGGCTCTATTTCCTCCTCCAGCACTTGTCAAACAGTCCATAAAGCACCCAGGACGGCCCTGAGTGAAAGAGGGCCGTAGTAGGGTGCTCCTATAGCGGGCATTAAAATCAGAATGACCGTTAAATGCATTTATGACCATATTTGTGTTTTTGGGTTACCGCTTGTATAGCAATCAGTATCCATCGTGAAATTTCAAAGTGTCCATAATGCACTCAGGTCGCCCCCGACAGAGAGAGGGCCGTAGTAGGGTGTTTCCATAGCGGGCATTAATATCAGAATGACCCTTAAATGCATTTAGGACCATATTTGAATTTTTGGGTTACCAGATGCACGTTTTCAATCACCAGGTGCACGGTTTCAATCACCAGGTGCACGGCTCTATTTCCTCCTCCAGCACTTGTCAAACAGTCCATAAAGCACCCAGGACGGCCCTGAGTGAAAGAGGGCCGTAGTAGGGTGCTCCTATAGCGGGCATTAAAATCAGAATGACCGTTAAATGCATTTATGACCATATTTGTGTTTTTGGGTTACCAGATGCACGGTTTCAATCACCAGGTGCACGGCTCTATTTCCTCCTCCAGCACTTGTCAAACAGTCCATAAAGCACCCAGGACGGCCCTGAGTGAAAGAGGGCCGTAGTAGGGTGCTCCTATAGCGGGCATTAAAATCAGAATGACCGTTAAATGCATTTATGACCATATTTGTGTTTTTGGGTTACCAGATGCACGGTTTCAATCACCAGGTGCACGGCTCTATTTCCTCCTCCAGCACTTGTCAAACAGTCCATAAAGCACCCAGGACGGCCCTGAGTGAAAGAGGGCCGTAGTAGGGTGCTCCTATAGCGGGCATTAAAATCAGAATGACCGTTAAATGCATTTATGACCATATTTGTGTTTTTGGGTTACCGCTTGTATAGCAATCAGTATCCATCGTGAAATTTCAAAGTGTCCATAATGCACTCAGGTCGCCCCCGACAGAGAGAGGGCCGTAGTAGGGTGTTTCCATAGCGGGCATTAATATCAGAATGACCCTTAAATGCATTTAGGACCATATTTGAATTTTTGGGTTACCAGATGCACGTTTTCAATCACCAGGTGCACGGTTTCAATCACCAGGTGCACGGCTCTATTTCCTCCTCCAGCACTTGTCAAACAGTCCATAAAGCACCCAGGACGGCCCTGAGTGAAAGAGGGCCGTAGTAGGGTGCTCCTATAGCGGGCATTAAAATCAGAATGACCGTTAAATGCATTTATGACCATATTTGTGTTTTTGGGTTACCAGATGCACGGTTTCAATCACCAGGTGCACGGCTCTATTTCCTCCTCCAGCACTTGTCAAACAGTCCATAAAGCACCCAGGACGGCCCTGAGTGAAAGAGGGCCGTAGTAGGGTGCTCCTATAGCGGGCATTAAAATCAGAATGACCGTTAAATGCATTTATGACCATATTTGTGTTTTTGGGTTACCGCTTGTATAGCAATCAGTATCCATCGTGAAATTTCAAAGTGTCCATAATGCACTCAGGTCGCCCCCGACAGAGAGAGGGCCGTAGTAGGGTGTTTCCATAGCGGGCATTAATATCAGAATGACCCTTAAATGCATTTAGGACCATATTTGAATTTTTGGGTTACCAGATGCACGTTTTCAATCACCAGGTGCACGGTTTCAATCACCAGGTGCACGGCTCTATTTCCTCCTCCAGCACTTGTCAAACAGTCCATAAAGCACCCAGGACGGCCCTGAGTGAAAGAGGGCCGTAGTAGGGTGCTCCTATAGCGGGCATTAAAATCAGAATGACCGTTAAATGCATTTATGACCATATTTGTGTTTTTGGGTTACCGCTTGTATAGCAATCAGTATCCATCGTGAAATTTCAAAGTGTCCATAATGCACTCAGGTCGCCCCGACAGAGAGAGGGCCGTAGTAGGGTGTTTCCATAGCGGGCATTAATATCAGAATGACCCTTAAATGCATTTAGGACCATATTTGAATTTTTGGGTTACCAGATGCACGTTTTCAATCACCAGGTGCACGGTTTCAATCACCAGGTGCACGGCTCTATTTCCTCCTCCAGCACTTGTCAAACAGTCCATAAAGCACCCAGGACGGCCCTGAGTGAAAGAGGGCCGTAGTAGGGTGCTCCTATAGCGGGCATTAAAATCAGAATGACCGTTAAATGCATTTATGACCATATTTGTGTTTTTGGGTTACCAGATGCACGGTTTCAATCACCAGGTGCACGGCTCTATTTCCTCCTCCAGCACTTGTCAAACAGTCCATAAAGCACCCAGGACGGCCCTGAGTGAAAGAGGGCCGTAGTAGGGTGCTCCTATAGCGGGCATTAAAATCAGAATGACCGTTAAATGCATTTATGACCATATTTGTGTTTTTGGGTTACCGCTTGTATAGCAATCAGTATCCATCGTGAAATTTCAAAGTGTCCATAATGCACTCAGGTCGCCCCCGACAGAGAGAGGGCCGTAGTAGGGTGTTCCATAGCGGGCATTAAATCAGAATGACCCTTAAATGCATTTAGGACCATATTTGAATTTTTGGGTTACCAGATGCACGTTTTCAATCACCAGGTGCACGGTTTCAATCACCAGGTGCACGGCTCTATTTCCTCCTCCAGCACTTGTCAAACAGTCCATAAAGCACCCAGGACGGCCCTGAGTGAAAGAGGGCCGTAGTAGGGTGCTCCTATAGCGGGCATTAAAATCAGAATGACCGTTAAATGCATTTATGACCATATTTGTGTTTTTGGGTTACCGCTTGTATAGCAATCAGTATCCATCGTGAAATTTCAAAGTGTCCATAATGCACTCAGGTCGCCCCCGACAGAGAGAGGGCCGTAGTAGGGTGTTTCCATAGCGGGCATTAATATCAGAATGACCCTTAAATGCATTTAGGACCATATTTGAATTTTTGGGTTACCAGATGCACGTTTTCAATCACCAGGTGCACGGTTTCAATCACCAGGTGCACGGCTCTATTTCCTCCTCCAGCACTTGTCAAACAGTCCATAAAGCACCCAGGACGGCCCTGAGTGAAAGAGGGCCGTAGTAGGGTGCTCCTATAGCGGGCATTAAAATCAGAATGACCGTTAAATGCATTTATGACCATATTTGTGTTTTTGGGTTACCAGATGCACGGTTTCAATCACCAGGTGCACGGCTCTATTTCCTCCTCCAGCACTTGTCAAACAGTCCATAAAGCACCCAGGACGGCCCTGAGTGAAAGAGGGCCGTAGTAGGGTGCTCCTATAGCGGGCATTAAAATCAGAATGACCGTTAAATGCATTTATGACCATATTTGTGTTTTTGGGTTACCAGATGCACGGTTTCAATCACCAGGTGCACGGCTCTATTTCCTCCTCCAGCACTTGTCAAACAGTCCATAAAGCACCCAGGACGGCCCTGAGTGAAAGAGGGCCGTAGTAGGGTGCTCCTATAGCGGGCATTAAAATCAGAATGACCGTTAAATGCATTTATGACCATATTTGTGTTTTTGGGTTACCGCTTGTATAGCAATCAGTATCCATCGTGAAATTTCAAAGTGTCCATAATGCACTCAGGTCGCCCCCGACAGAGAGAGGGCCGTAGTAGGGTGTTTCCATAGCGGGCATTAATATCAGAATGACCCTTAAATGCATTTAGGACCATATTTGAATTTTTGGGTTACCAGATGCACGTTTTCAATCACCAGGTGCACGGTTTCAATCACCAGGTGCACGGCTCTATTTCCTCCTCCAGCACTTGTCAAACAGTCCATAAAGCACCCAGGACGGCCCTGAGTGAAAGAGGGCCGTAGTAGGGTGCTCCTATAGCGGGCATTAAAATCAGAATGACCGTTAAATGCATTTATGACCATATTTGTGTTTTTGGGTTACCAGATGCACGGTTTCAATCACCAGGTGCACGGCTCTATTTCCTCCTCCAGCACTTGTCAAACAGTCCATAAAGCACCCAGGACGGCCCTGAGTGAAAGAGGGCCGTAGTAGGGTGCTCCTATAGCGGGCATTAAAATCAGAATGACCGTTAAATGCATTTATGACCATATTTGTGTTTTTGGGTTACCGCTTGTATAGCAATCAGTATCCATCGTGAAATTTCAAAGTGTCCATAATGCACTCAGGTCGCCCCCGACAGAGAGAGGGCCGTAGTAGGGTGTTTCCATAGCGGGCATTAATATCAGAATGACCCTTAAATGCATTTAGGACCATATTTGAATTTTTGGGTTACCAGATGCACGTTTTCAATCACCAGGTGCACGGTTTCAATCACCAGGTGCACGGCTCTATTTCCTCCTCCAGCACTTGTCAAACAGTCCATAAAGCACCCAGGACGGCCCTGAGTGAAAGAGGGCCGTAGTAGGGTGCTCCTATAGCGGGCATTAAAATCAGAATGACCGTTAAATGCATTTATGACCATATTTGTGTTTTTGGGTTACCAGATGCACGGTTTCAATCACCAGGTGCACGGCTCTATTTCCTCCTCCAGCACTTGTCAAACAGTCCATAAAGCACCCAGGACGGCCCTGAGTGAAAGAGGGCCGTAGTAGGGTGCTCCTATAGCGGGCATTAAAATCAGAATGACCGTTAAATGCATTTATGACCATATTTGTGTTTTTGGGTTACCAGATGCACGGTTTCAATCACCAGGTGCACGGCTCTATTTCCTCCTCCAGCACTTGTCAAACAGTCCATAAAGCACCCAGGACGGCCCTGAGTGAAAGAGGGCCGTAGTAGGGTGCTCCTATAGCGGGCATTAAAATCAGAATGACCGTTAAATGCATTTATGACCATATTTGTGTTTTTGGGTTACCGCTTGTATAGCAATCAGTATCCATCGTGAAATTTCAAAGTGTCCATAATGCACTCAGGTCGCCCCCGACAGAGAGAGGGCCGTAGTAGGGTGTTTCCATAGCGGGCATTAATATCAGAATGACCCTTAAATGCATTTAGGACCATATTTGAATTTTTGGGTTACCAGATGCACGTTTTCAATCACCAGGTGCACGGTTTCAATCACCAGGTGCACGGCTCTATTTCCTCCTCCAGCACTTGTCAAACAGTCCATAAAGCACCCAGGACGGCCCTGAGTGAAAGAGGGCCGTAGTAGGGTGCTCCTATAGCGGGCATTAAAATCAGAATGACCGTTAAATGCATTTATGACCATATTTGTGTTTTTGGGTTACCAGATGCACGGTTTCAATCACCAGGTGCACGGCTCTATTTCCTCCTCCAGCACTTGTCAAACAGTCCATAAAGCACCCAGGACGGCCCTGAGTGAAAGAGGGCCGTAGTAGGGTGCTCCTATAGCGGGCATTAAAATCAGAATGACCGTTAAATGCATTTATGACCATATTTGTGTTTTTGGGTTACCGCTTGTATAGCAATCAGTATCCATCGTGAAATTTCAAAGTGTCCATAATGCACTCAGGTCGCCCCCGACAGAGAGAGGGCCGTAGTAGGGTGTTTCCATAGCGGGCATTAATATCAGAATGACCCTTAAATGCATTTAGGACCATATTTGAATTTTTGGGTTACCAGATGCACGTTTTCAATCACCAGGTGCACGGTTTCAATCACCAGGTGCACGGCTCTATTTCCTCCTCCAGCACTTGTCAAACAGTCCATAAAGCACCCAGGACGGCCCTGAGTGAAAGAGGGCCGTAGTAGGGTGCTCCTATAGCGGGCATTAAAATCAGAATGACCGTTAAATGCATTTATGACCATATTTGTGTTTTTGGGTTACCAGATGCACGGTTTCAATCACCAGGTGCACGGCTCTATTTCCTCCTCCAGCACTTGTCAAACAGTCCATAAAGCACCCAGGACGGCCCTGAGTGAAAGAGGGCCGTAGTAGGGTGCTCCTATAGCGGGCATTAAAATCAGAATGACCGTTAAATGCATTTATGACCATATTTGTGTTTTTGGGTTACCAGATGCACGGTTTCAATCACCAGGTGCACGGCTCTATTTCCTCCTCCAGCACTTGTCAAACAGTCCATAAAGCACCCAGGACGGCCCTGAGTGAAAGAGGGCCGTAGTAGGGTGCTCCTATAGCGGGCATTAAAATCAGAATGACCGTTAAATGCATTTATGACCATATTTGTGTTTTTGGGTTACCGCTTGTATAGCAATCAGTATCCATCGTGAAATTTCAAAGTGTCCATAATGCACTCAGGTCGCCCCCGACAGAGAGAGGGCCGTAGTAGGGTGTTCCATAGCGGGCATTAATATCAGAATGACCCTTAAATGCATTTAGGACCATATTTGAATTTTTGGGTTACCAGATGCACGGTTTCAATCACCAGGTGCACGGTTCAATCACCAGGTGCACGGCTCTATTTCCTCCTCCAGCACTTGTCAAACAGTCCATAAAGCACCCAGGACGGCCCTGAGTGAAAGAGGGCCGTAGTAGGGTGCTCCTATAGCGGGCATTAAAATCAGAATGACCGTTAAATGCATTTATGACCATATTTGTGTTTTTGGGTTACCAGATGCACGGTTTCAATCACCAGGTGCACGGCTCTATTTCCTCCTCCAGCACTTGTCAAACAGTCCATAAAGCACCCAGGACGGCCCTGAGTGAAAGAGGGCCGTAGTAGGGTGCTCCTATAGCGGGCATTAAAATCAGAATGACCGTTAAATGCATTTATGACCATATTTGTGTTTTTGGGTTACCGCTTGTATAGCAATCAGTATCCATCGTGAAATTTCAAAGTGTCCATAATGCACTCAGGTCGCCCCCGACAGAGAGAGGGCCGTAGTAGGGTGTTTCCATAGCGGGCATTAATATCAGAATGACCCTTAAATGCATTTAGGACCATATTTGAATTTTTGGGTTACCAGATGCACGGGTTTTCAATCACCAGGTGCACGGCTCTATTTCCTCCTCCAGCACTTGTCAAACAGTCCATAAAGCACCCAGGACGGCCCTGAGTGAAAGAGGGCCGTAGTAGGGTGCTCCTATAGCGGGCATTAAAATCAGAATGACCGTTAAATGCATTTATGACCATATTTGTGTTTTTGGGTTACCAGATGCACGGTTTCAATCACCAGGTGCACGGCTCTATTTCCTCCTCCAGCACTTGTCAAACAGTCCATAAAGCACCCAGGACGGCCCTGAGTGAAAGAGGGCCGTAGTAGGGTGCTCCTATAGCGGGCATTAAAATCAGAATGACCGTTAAATGCATTTATGACCATATTTGTGTTTTTGGGTTACCGCTTGTATAGCAATCAGTATCCATCGTGAAATTTCAAAGTGTCCATAATGCACTCAGGTCGCCCCCGACAGAGAGAGGGCCGTAGTAGGGTGTTTCCATAGCGGGCATTAATATCAGAATGACCCTTAAATGCATTTAGGACCATATTTGAATTTTTGGGTTACCAGATGCACGTTTTCAATCACCAGGTGCACGGTTTCAATCACCAGGTGCACGGCTCTATTTCCTCCTCCAGCACTTGTCAAACAGTCCATAAAGCACCCAGGACGGCCCTGAGTGAAAGAGGGCCGTAGTAGGGTGCTCCTATAGCGGGCATTAAAATCAGAATGACCGTTAAATGCATTTATGACCATATTTGTGTTTTTGGGTTACCAGATGCACGGTTTCAATCACCAGGTGCACGGCTCTATTTCCTCCTCCAGCACTTGTCAAACAGTCCATAAAGCACCCAGGACGGCCCTGAGTGAAAGAGGGCCGTAGTAGGGTGCTCCTATAGCGGGCATTAAAATCAGAATGACCGTTAAATGCATTTATGACCATATTTGTGTTTTTGGGTTACCAGATGCACGGTTTCAATCACCAGGTGCACGGCTCTATTTCCTCCTCCAGCACTTGTCAAACAGTCCATAAAGCACCCAGGACGGCCCTGAGTGAAAGAGGGCCGTAGTAGGGTGCTCCTATAGCGGGCATTAAAATCAGAATGACCGTTAAATGCATTTATGACCATATTTGTGTTTTTGGGTTACCGCTTGTATAGCAATCAGTATCCATCGTGAAATTTCAAAGTGTCCATAATGCACTCAGGTCGCCCCCGACAGAGAGAGGGCCGTAGTAGGGTGTTTCCATAGCGGGCATTAATATCAGAATGACCCTTAAATGCATTTAGGACCATATTTGAATTTTTGGGTTACCAGATGCACGTTTTCAATCACCAGGTGCACGGTTTCAATCACCAGGTGCACGGCTCTATTTCCTCCTCCAGCACTTGTCAAACAGTCCATAAAGCACCCAGGACGGCCCTGAGTGAAAGAGGGCCGTAGTAGGGTGCTCCTATAGCGGGCATTAAAATCAGAATGACCGTTAAATGCATTTATGACCATATTTGTGTTTTTGGGTTACCAGATGCACGGTTTCAATCACCAGGTGCACGGCTCTATTTCCTCCTCCAGCACTTGTCAAACAGTCCATAAAGCACCCAGGACGGCCCTGAGTGAAAGAGGGCCGTAGTAGGGTGCTCCTATAGCGGGCATTAAAATCAGAATGACCGTTAAATGCATTTATGACCATATTTGTGTTTTTGGGTTACCGCTTGTATAGCAATCAGTATCCATCGTGAAATTTCAAAGTGTCCATAATGCACTCAGGTCGCCCCCGACAGAGAGAGGGCCGTAGTAGGGTGTTTCCATAGCGGGCATTAATATCAGAATGACCCTTAAATGCATTTAGGACCATATTTGAATTTTTGGGTTACCAGATGCACGTTTTCAATCACCAGGTGCACGGTTTCAATCACCAGGTGCACGGCTCTATTTCCTCCTCCAGCACTTGTCAAACAGTCCATAAAGCACCCAGGACGGCCCTGAGTGAAAGAGGGCCGTAGTAGGGTGCTCCTATAGCGGGCATTAAAATCAGAATGACCGTTAAATGCATTTATGACCATATTTGTGTTTTTGGGTTACCAGATGCACGGTTTCAATCACCAGGTGCACGGCTCTATTTCCTCCTCCAGCACTTGTCAAACAGTCCATAAAGCACCCAGGACGGCCCTGAGTGAAAGAGGGCCGTAGTAGGGTGCTCCTATAGCGGGCATTAAAATCAGAATGACCGTTAAATGCATTTATGACCATATTTGTGTTTTTGGGTTACCAGATGCACGGTTTCAATCACCAGGTGCACGGCTCTATTTCCTCCTCCAGCACTTGTCAAACAGTCCATAAAGCACCCAGGACGGCCCTGAGTGAAAGAGGGCCGTAGTAGGGTGCTCCTATAGCGGGCATTAAAATCAGAATGACCGTTAAATGCATTTATGACCATATTTGTGTTTTTGGGTTACCAGATGCACGTTTTCAATCACCAGGTGCACGGCTCTATTTCCTCCTCCAGCACTTGTCAAACAGTCCATAAAGCACCCAGGACGGCCCTGAGTGAAAGAGGGCCGTAGTAGGGTGCTCCTATAGCGGGCATTAAAATCAGAATGACCGTTAAATGCATTTATGACCATATTTGTGTTTTTGGGTTACCAGATGCACGGTTTCAATCACCAGGTGCACGGCTCTATTTCCTCCTCCAGCACTTGTCAAACAGTCCATAAAGCACCCAGGACGGCCCTGAGTGAAAGAGGGCCGTAGTAGGGTGCTCCTATAGCGGGCATTAAAATCAGAATGACCGTTAAATGCATTTATGACCATATTTGTGTTTTTGGGTTACCGCTTGTATAGCAATCAGTATCCATCGTGAAATTTCAAAGTGTCCATAATGCACTCAGGTCGCCCCCGACAGAGAGAGGGCCGTAGTAGGGTGTTTCCATAGCGGGCATTAATATCAGAATGACCCTTAAATGCATTTAGGACCATATTTGAATTTTTGGGTTACCAGATGCACGTTTTCAATCACCAGGTGCACGGTTTCAATCACCAGGTGCACGGCTCTATTTCCTCCTCCAGCACTTGTCAAACAGTCCATAAAGCACCCAGGACGGCCCTGAGTGAAAGAGGGCCGTAGTAGGGTGCTCCTATAGCGGGCATTAAAATCAGAATGACCGTTAAATGCATTTATGACCATATTTGTGTTTTTGGGTTACCAGATGCACGGTTTCAATCACCAGGTGCACGGCTCTATTTCCTCCTCCAGCACTTGTCAAACAGTCCATAAAGCACCCAGGACGGCCCTGAGTGAAAGAGGGCCGTAGTAGGGTGCTCCTATAGCGGGCATTAAAATCAGAATGACCGTTAAATGCATTTATGACCATATTTGTGTTTTTGGGTTACCAGATGCACGGTTTCAATCACCAGGTGCACGGCTCTATTTCCTCCTCCAGCACTTGTCAAACAGTCCATAAAGCACCCAGGACGGCCCTGAGTGAAAGAGGGCCGTAGTAGGGTGCTCCTATAGCGGGCATTAAAATCAGAATGACCGTTAAATGCATTTATGACCATATTTGTGTTTTTGGGTTACCGCTTGTATAGCAATCAGTATCCATCGTGAAATTTCAAAGTGTCCATAATGCACTCAGGTCGCCCCCGACAGAGAGAGGGCCGTAGTAGGGTGTTTCCATAGCGGGCATTAATATCAGAATGACCCTTAAATGCATTTAGGACCATATTTGAATTTTTGGGTTACCAGATGCACGTTTTCAATCACCAGGTGCACGGTTTCAATCACCAGGTGCACGGCTCTATTTCCTCCTCCAGCACTTGTCAAACAGTCCATAAAGCACCCAGGACGGCCCTGAGTGAAAGAGGGCCGTAGTAGGGTGCTCCTATAGCGGGCATTAAAATCAGAATGACCGTTAAATGCATTTATGACCATATTTGTGTTTTTGGGTTACCGCTTGTATAGCAATCAGTATCCATCGTGAAATTTCAAAGTGTCCATAAAGCACCCAGGACGCCCCTGTGTATAAGAGACAGGGCCGTAGTAGGGTGTTCCTATAGCGGGCATTAAAATCAGAATGACCGTTAAATGCATTTATGACCATATTTGAATTTTTGGGTTACCAGATGCACGTTTTCAATCACCAGGTGCACGGTTTCAATCACCAGGTGCACGGCTCTATTTCCTCCTCCAGCACTTGTCAAACAGTCCATAAAGCACCCAGGACGGCCCTGAGTGAAAGAGGGCCGTAGTAGGGTGCTCCTATAGCGGGCATTAAAATCAGAATGACCGTTAAATGCATTTATGACCATATTTGTGTTTTTGGGTTACCGCTTGTATAGCAATCAGTATCCATCGTGAAATTTCAAAGTGTCCATAATGCACTCAGGTCGCCCCCGACAGAGAGAGGGCCGTAGTAGGGTGTTTCCATAGCGGGCATTAATATCAGAATGACCCTTAAATGCATTTAGGACCATATTTGAATTTTTGGGTTACCAGATGCACGTTTTCAATCACCAGGTGCACGGTTTCAATCACCAGGTGCACGGCTCTATTTCCTCCTCCAGCACTTGTCAAACAGTCCATAAAGCACCCAGGACGGCCCTGAGTGAAAGAGGGCCGTAGTAGGGTGCTCCTATAGCGGGCATTAAAATCAGAATGACCGTTAAATGCATTTATGACCATATTTGTGTTTTTGGGTTACCAGATGCACGGTTTCAATCACCAGGTGCACGGCTCTATTTCCTCCTCCAGCACTTGTCAAACAGTCCATAAAGCACCCAGGACGGCCCTGAGTGAAAGAGGGCCGTAGTAGGGTGCTCCTATAGCGGGCATTAAAATCAGAATGACCGTTAAATGCATTTATGACCATATTTGTGTTTTTGGGTTACCGCTTGTATAGCAATCAGTATCCATCGTGAAATTTCAAAGTGTCCATAATGCACTCAGGTCGCCCCCGACAGAGAGAGGGCCGTAGTAGGGTGTTTCCATAGCGGGCATTAATATCAGAATGACCCTTAAATGCATTTAGGACCATATTTGAATTTTTGGGTTACCAGATGCACGTTTTCAATCACCAGGTGCACGGTTTCAATCACCAGGTGCACGGCTCTATTTCCTCCTCCAGCACTTGTCAAACAGTCCATAAAGCACCCAGGACGGCCCTGAGTGAAAGAGGGCCGTAGTAGGGTGCTCCTATAGCGGGCATTAAAATCAGAATGACCGTTAAATGCATTTATGACCATATTTGTGTTTTTGGGTTACCAGATGCACGGTTTCAATCACCAGGTGCACGGCTCTATTTCCTCCTCCAGCACTTGTCAAACAGTCCATAAAGCACCCAGGACGGCCCTGAGTGAAAGAGGGCCGTAGTAGGGTGCTCCTATAGCGGGCATTAAAATCAGAATGACCGTTAAATGCATTTATGACCATATTTGTGTTTTTGGGTTACCGCTTGTATAGCAATCAGTATCCATCGTGAAATTTCAAAGTGTCCATAATGCACTCAGGTCGCCCCCGACAGAGAGAGGGCCGTAGTAGGGTGTTTCCATAGCGGGCATTAATATCAGAATGACCCTTAAATGCATTTAGGACCATATTTGAATTTTTGGGTTACCAGATGCACGTTTTCAATCACCAGGTGCACGGTTTCAATCACCAGGTGCACGGCTCTATTTCCTCCTCCAGCACTTGTCAAACAGTCCATAAAGCACCCAGGACGGCCCTGAGTGAAAGAGGGCCGTAGTAGGGTGCTCCTATAGCGGGCATTAAAATCAGAATGACCGTTAAATGCATTTATGACCATATTTGTGTTTTTGGGTTACCAGATGCACGGTTTCAATCACCAGGTGCACGGCTCTATTTCCTCCTCCAGCACTTGTCAAACAGTCCATAAAGCACCCAGGACGGCCCTGAGTGAAAGAGGGCCGTAGTAGGGTGCTCCTATAGCGGGCATTAAAATCAGAATGACCGTTAAATGCATTTATGACCATATTTGTGTTTTTGGGTTACCGCTTGTATAGCAATCAGTATCCATCGTGAAATTTCAAAGTGTCCATAATGCACTCAGGTCGCCCCCGACAGAGAGAGGGCCGTAGTAGGGTGTTTCCATAGCGGGCATTAATATCAGAATGACCCTTAAATGCATTTAGGACCATATTTGAATTTTTGGGTTACCAGATGCACGTTTTCAATCACCAGGTGCACGGTTTCAATCACCAGGTGCACGGCTCTATTTCCTCCTCCAGCACTTGTCAAACAGTCCATAAAGCACCCAGGACGGCCCTGAGTGAAAGAGGGCCGTAGTAGGGTGCTCCTATAGCGGGCATTAAAATCAGAATGACCGTTAAATGCATTTATGACCATATTTGTGTTTTTGGGTTACCAGATGCACGGTTTCAATCACCAGGTGCACGGCTCTATTTCCTCCTCCAGCACTTGTCAAACAGTCCATAAAGCACCCAGGACGGCCCTGAGTGAAAGAGGGCCGTAGTAGGGTGCTCCTATAGCGGGCATTAAAATCAGAATGACCGTTAAATGCATTTATGACCATATTTGTGTTTTTGGGTTACCGCTTGTATAGCAATCAGTATCCATCGTGAAATTTCAAAGTGTCCATAATGCACTCAGGTCGCCCCCGACAGAGAGAGGGCCGTAGTAGGGTGTTTCCATAGCGGGCATTAATATCAGAATGACCCTTAAATGCATTTAGGACCATATTTGAATTTTTGGGTTACCAGATGCACGTTTTCAATCACCAGGTGCACGGTTTCAATCACCAGGTGCACGGCTCTATTTCCTCCTCCAGCACTTGTCAAACAGTCCATAAAGCACCCAGGACGGCCCTGAGTGAAAGAGGGCCGTAGTAGGGTGCTCCTATAGCGGGCATTAAAATCAGAATGACCGTTAAATGCATTTATGACCATATTTGTGTTTTTGGGTTACCAGATGCACGGTTTCAATCACCAGGTGCACGGCTCTATTTCCTCCTCCAGCACTTGTCAAACAGTCCATAAAGCACCCAGGACGGCCCTGAGTGAAAGAGGGCCGTAGTAGGGTGCTCCTATAGCGGGCATTAAAATCAGAATGACCGTTAAATGCATTTATGACCATATTTGTGTTTTTGGGTTACCGCTTGTATAGCAATCAGTATCCATCGTGAAATTTCAAAGTGTCCATAATGCACTCAGGTCGCCCCCGACAGAGAGAGGGCCGTAGTAGGGTGTTTCCATAGCGGGCATTAATATCAGAATGACCCTTAAATGCATTTAGGACCATATTTGAATTTTTGGGTTACCAGATGCACGTTTTCAATCACCAGGTGCACGGTTTCAATCACCAGGTGCACGGCTCTATTTCCTCCTCCAGCACTTGTCAAACAGTCCATAAAGCACCCAGGACGGCCCTGAGTGAAAGAGGGCCGTAGTAGGGTGCTCCTATAGCGGGCATTAAAATCAGAATGACCGTTAAATGCATTTATGACCATATTTGTGTTTTTGGGTTACCAGATGCACGGTTTCAATCACCAGGTGCACGGCTCTATTTCCTCCTCCAGCACTTGTCAAACAGTCCATAAAGCACCCAGGACGGCCCTGAGTGAAAGAGGGCCGTAGTAGGGTGCTCCTATAGCGGGCATTAAAATCAGAATGACCGTTAAATGCATTTATGACCATATTTGTGTTTTTGGGTTACCGCTTGTATAGCAATCAGTATCCATCGTGAAATTTCAAAGTGTCCATAATGCACTCAGGTCGCCCCCGACAGAGAGAGGGCCGTAGTAGGGTGTTTCCATAGCGGGCATTAATATCAGAATGACCCTTAAATGCATTTAGGACCATATTTGAATTTTTGGGTTACCAGATGCACGTTTTCAATCACCAGGTGCACGGTTTCAATCACCAGGTGCACGGCTCTATTTCCTCCTCCAGCACTTGTCAAACAGTCCATAAAGCACCCAGGACGGCCCTGAGTGAAAGAGGGCCGTAGTAGGGTGCTCCTATAGCGGGCATTAAAATCAGAATGACCGTTAAATGCATTTATGACCATATTTGTGTTTTTGGGTTACCAGCTTGGTATAGCAATCAGTATCCTCGTGAAATTGTCAAAGTGTCCATAAAGCACCCAGGACGCCCCTGACAGAAAGAGGGCCGTAGTAGGGTGCTCCATAGCGGGCATTAAAATCAGAATGACCGTTAAATGCATTTAGGACCATATTTGAATTTTTGGGTTACCAGATGCACGTTTTCAATCACCAGGTGCACGGTTTCAATCACCAGGTGCACGGCTCTATTTCCTCCTCCAGCACTTGTCAAACAGTCCATAAAGCACCCAGGACGGCCCTGAGTGAAAGAGGGCCGTAGTAGGGTGCTCCTATAGCGGGCATTAAAATCAGAATGACCGTTAAATGCATTTATGACCATATTTGTGTTTTTGGGTTACCAGATGCACGGTTTCAATCACCAGGTGCACGGCTCTATTTCCTCCTCCAGCACTTGTCAAACAGTCCATAAAGCACCCAGGACGGCCCTGAGTGAAAGAGGGCCGTAGTAGGGTGCTCCTATAGCGGGCATTAAAATCAGAATGACCGTTAAATGCATTTATGACCATATTTGTGTTTTTGGGTTACCAGATGCACGGTTTCAATCACCAGGTGCACGGCTCTATTTCCTCCTCCAGCACTTGTCAAACAGTCCATAAAGCACCCAGGACGGCCCTGAGTGAAAGAGGGCCGTAGTAGGGTGCTCCTATAGCGGGCATTAAAATCAGAATGACCGTTAAATGCATTTATGACCATATTTGTGTTTTTGGGTTACCGCTTGTATAGCAATCAGTATCCATCGTGAAATTTCAAAGTGTCCATAATGCACTCAGGTCGCCCCCGACAGAGAGAGGGCCGTAGTAGGGTGTTTCCATAGCGGGCATTAATATCAGAATGACCCTTAAATGCATTTAGGACCATATTTGAATTTTTGGGTTACCAGATGCACGTTTTCAATCACCAGGTGCACGGTTTCAATCACCAGGTGCACGGCTCTATTTCCTCCTCCAGCACTTGTCAAACAGTCCATAAAGCACCCAGGACGGCCCTGAGTGAAAGAGGGCCGTAGTAGGGTGCTCCTATAGCGGGCATTAAAATCAGAATGACCGTTAAATGCATTTATGACCATATTTGTGTTTTTGGGTTACCAGATGCACGGTTTCAATCACCAGGTGCACGGCTCTATTTCCTCCTCCAGCACTTGTCAAACAGTCCATAAAGCACCCAGGACGGCCCTGAGTGAAAGAGGGCCGTAGTAGGGTGCTCCTATAGCGGGCATTAAAATCAGAATGACCGTTAAATGCATTTATGACCATATTTGTGTTTTTGGGTTACCAGATGCACGGTTTCAATCACCAGGTGCACGGCTCTATTTCCTCCTCCAGCACTTGTCAAACAGTCCATAAAGCACCCAGGACGGCCCTGAGTGAAAGAGGGCCGTAGTAGGGTGCTCCTATAGCGGGCATTAAAATCAGAATGACCGTTAAATGCATTTATGACCATATTTGTGTTTTTGGGTTACCGCTTGTATAGCAATCAGTATCCATCGTGAAATTTCAAAGTGTCCATAATGCACTCAGGTCGCCCCCGACAGAGAGAGGGCCGTAGTAGGGTGTTTCCATAGCGGGCATTAATATCAGAATGACCCTTAAATGCATTTAGGACCATATTTGAATTTTTGGGTTACCAGATGCACGTTTTCAATCACCAGGTGCACGGTTTCAATCACCAGGTGCACGGCTCTATTTCCTCCTCCAGCACTTGTCAAACAGTCCATAAAGCACCCAGGACGGCCCTGAGTGAAAGAGGGCCGTAGTAGGGTGCTCCTATAGCGGGCATTAAAATCAGAATGACCGTTAAATGCATTTATGACCATATTTGTGTTTTTGGGTTACCAGATGCACGGTTTCAATCACCAGGTGCACGGCTCTATTTCCTCCTCCAGCACTTGTCAAACAGTCCATAAAGCACCCAGGACGGCCCTGAGTGAAAGAGGGCCGTAGTAGGGTGCTCCTATAGCGGGCATTAAAATCAGAATGACCGTTAAATGCATTTATGACCATATTTGTGTTTTTGGGTTACCGCTTGTATAGCAATCAGTATCCATCGTGAAATTTCAAAGTGTCCATAATGCACTCAGGTCGCCCCCGACAGAGAGAGGGCCGTAGTAGGGTGTTTCCATAGCGGGCATTAATATCAGAATGACCCTTAAATGCATTTAGGACCATATTTGAATTTTTGGGTTACCAGATGCACGTTTTCAATCACCAGGTGCACGGTTTCAATCACCAGGTGCACGGCTCTATTTCCTCCTCCAGCACTTGTCAAACAGTCCATAAAGCACCCAGGACGGCCCTGAGTGAAAGAGGGCCGTAGTAGGGTGCTCCTATAGCGGGCATTAAAATCAGAATGACCGTTAAATGCATTTATGACCATATTTGTGTTTTTGGGTTACCAGATGCACGGTTTCAATCACCAGGTGCACGGCTCTATTTCCTCCTCCAGCACTTGTCAAACAGTCCATAAAGCACCCAGGACGGCCCTGAGTGAAAGAGGGCCGTAGTAGGGTGCTCCTATAGCGGGCATTAAAATCAGAATGACCGTTAAATGCATTTATGACCATATTTGTGTTTTTGGGTTACCGCTTGTATAGCAATCAGTATCCATCGTGAAATTTCAAAGTGTCCATAATGCACTCAGGTCGCCCCCGACAGAGAGAGGGCCGTAGTAGGGTGTTTCCATAGCGGGCATTAATATCAGAATGACCCTTAAATGCATTTAGGACCATATTTGAATTTTTGGGTTACCAGATGCACGTTTTCAATCACCAGGTGCACGGTTTCAATCACCAGGTGCACGGCTCTATTTCCTCCTCCAGCACTTGTCAAACAGTCCATAAAGCACCCAGGACGGCCCTGAGTGAAAGAGGGCCGTAGTAGGGTGCTCCTATAGCGGGCATTAAAATCAGAATGACCGTTAAATGCATTTATGACCATATTTGTGTTTTTGGGTTACCAGATGCACGGTTTCAATCACCAGGTGCACGGCTCTATTTCCTCCTCCAGCACTTGTCAAACAGTCCATAAAGCACCCAGGACGGCCCTGAGTGAAAGAGGGCCGTAGTAGGGTGCTCCTATAGCGGGCATTAAAATCAGAATGACCGTTAAATGCATTTATGACCATATTTGTGTTTTTGGGTTACCAGATGCACGGTTTCAATCACCAGGTGCACGGCTCTATTTCCTCCTCCAGCACTTGTCAAACAGTCCATAAAGCACCCAGGACGGCCCTGAGTGAAAGAGGGCCGTAGTAGGGTGCTCCTATAGCGGGCATTAAAATCAGAATGACCGTTAAATGCATTTATGACCATATTTGTGTTTTTGGGTTACCGCTTGTATAGCAATCAGTATCCATCGTGAAATTTCAAAGTGTCCATAATGCACTCAGGTCGCCCCCGACAGAGAGAGGGCCGTAGTAGGGTGTTTCCATAGCGGGCATTAATATCAGAATGACCCTTAAATGCATTTAGGACCATATTTGAATTTTTGGGTTACCAGATGCACGTTTTCAATCACCAGGTGCACGGTTTCAATCACCAGGTGCACGGCTCTATTTCCTCCTCCAGCACTTGTCAAACAGTCCATAAAGCACCCAGGACGGCCCTGAGTGAAAGAGGGCCGTAGTAGGGTGCTCCTATAGCGGGCATTAAAATCAGAATGACCGTTAAATGCATTTATGACCATATTTGTGTTTTTGGGTTACCAGATGCACGGTTTCAATCACCAGGTGCACGGCTCTATTTCCTCCTCCAGCACTTGTCAAACAGTCCATAAAGCACCCAGGACGGCCCTGAGTGAAAGAGGGCCGTAGTAGGGTGCTCCTATAGCGGGCATTAAAATCAGAATGACCGTTAAATGCATTTATGACCATATTTGTGTTTTTGGGTTACCGCTTGTATAGCAATCAGTATCCATCGTGAAATTTCAAAGTGTCCATAATGCACTCAGGTCGCCCCCGACAGAGAGAGGGCCGTAGTAGGGTGTTTCCATAGCGGGCATTAATATCAGAATGACCCTTAAATGCATTTAGGACCATATTTGAATTTTTGGGTTACCAGATGCACGTTTTCAATCACCAGGTGCACGGTTTCAATCACCAGGTGCACGGCTCTATTTCCTCCTCCAGCACTTGTCAAACAGTCCATAAAGCACCCAGGACGGCCCTGAGTGAAAGAGGGCCGTAGTAGGGTGCTCCTATAGCGGGCATTAAAATCAGAATGACCGTTAAATGCATTTATGACCATATTTGTGTTTTTGGGTTACCAGATGCACGGTTTCAATCACCAGGTGCACGGCTCTATTTCCTCCTCCAGCACTTGTCAAACAGTCCATAAAGCACCCAGGACGGCCCTGAGTGAAAGAGGGCCGTAGTAGGGTGCTCCTATAGCGGGCATTAAAATCAGAATGACCGTTAAATGCATTTATGACCATATTTGTGTTTTTGGGTTACCGCTTGTATAGCAATCAGTATCCATCGTCCAATTTCAAAGTGTCCATAATGCACTCAGGTCGCCCCCGACAGAGAGAGGGCCGTAGTAGGGTGTTCCATAGCGGGCATTAATATCAGAATGACCCTTAAATGCATTTAGGACCATATTTGAATTTTTGGGTTACCAGATGCACGTTTTCACACAGGTGCACGGTTTCAATCACCAGGTGCACGGCTCTATTTCCTCCTCCAGCACTTGTCAAACAGTCCATAAAGCACCCAGGACGGCCCTGAGTGAAAGAGGGCCGTAGTAGGGTGCTCCTATAGCGGGCATTAAAATCAGAATGACCGTTAAATGCATTTATGACCATATTTGTGTTTTTGGGTTACCAGATGCACGGTTTCAATCACCAGGTGCACGGCTCTATTTCCTCCTCCAGCACTTGTCAAACAGTCCATAAAGCACCCAGGACGGCCCTGAGTGAAAGAGGGCCGTAGTAGGGTGCTCCTATAGCGGGCATTAAAATCAGAATGACCGTTAAATGCATTTATGACCATATTTGTGTTTTTGGGTTACCGCTTGTATAGCAATCAGTATCCATCGTGAAATTTCAAAGTGTCCATAATGCACTCAGGTCGCCCCCGACAGAGAGAGGGCCGTAGTAGGGTGTTTCCATAGCGGGCATTAATATCAGAATGACCCTTAAATGCATTTAGGACCATATTTGAATTTTTGGGTTACCAGATGCACGTTTTCAATCACCAGGTGCACGGTTTCAATCACCAGGTGCACGGCTCTATTTCCTCCTCCAGCACTTGTCAAACAGTCCATAAAGCACCCAGGACGGCCCTGAGTGAAAGAGGGCCGTAGTAGGGTGCTCCTATAGCGGGCATTAAAATCAGAATGACCGTTAAATGCATTTATGACCATATTTGTGTTTTTGGGTTACCAGATGCACGGTTTCAATCACCAGGTGCACGGCTCTATTTCCTCCTCCAGCACTTGTCAAACAGTCCATAAAGCACCCAGGACGGCCCTGAGTGAAAGAGGGCCGTAGTAGGGTGCTCCTATAGCGGGCATTAAAATCAGAATGACCGTTAAATGCATTTATGACCATATTTGTGTTTTTGGGTTACCAGATGCACGGTTTCAATCACCAGGTGCACGGCTCTATTTCCTCCTCCAGCACTTGTCAAACAGTCCATAAAGCACCCAGGACGGCCCTGAGTGAAAGAGGGCCGTAGTAGGGTGCTCCTATAGCGGGCATTAAAATCAGAATGACCGTTAAATGCATTTATGACCATATTTGTGTTTTTGGGTTACCGCTTGTATAGCAATCAGTATCCATCGTGAAATTTCAAAGTGTCCATAATGCACTCAGGTCGCCCCCGACAGAGAGAGGGCCGTAGTAGGGTGTTTCCATAGCGGGCATTAATATCAGAATGACCCTTAAATGCATTTAGGACCATATTTGAATTTTTGGGTTACCAGATGCACGTTTTCAATCACCAGGTGCACGGTTTCAATCACCAGGTGCACGGCTCTATTTCCTCCTCCAGCACTTGTCAAACAGTCCATAAAGCACCCAGGACGGCCCTGAGTGAAAGAGGGCCGTAGTAGGGTGCTCCTATAGCGGGCATTAAAATCAGAATGACCGTTAAATGCATTTATGACCATATTTGTGTTTTTGGGTTACCAGATGCACGGTTTCAATCACCAGGTGCACGGCTCTATTTCCTCCTCCAACTTGTCAAACAGTCCATAAAGCACCCAGGTCGGCCCTGAGTGAGAGGGCCGTAGTAGGGTGTTCCTATAGCGGGCATTAAAATCAGAATGACCGTTAAATGCATTTATGACCATATTTGAATTTTTGGGTTACCAGATGCACGTTTTCATCACCAGGTGCACGCAATCACCAGGTGCACGGCTCTATTTCCTCCTCCAGCACTTGTCAAACAGTCCATAAAGCACCCAGGACGCCCCTGAGTGAAAGAGGGCCGTAGTAGGGTGCTCCTATAGCGGGCATTAATATCAGAATGACCGTTAAATGCATTTATGACCATATTTGAATTTTTGGGTTACCAGATGCACGTTTTCAATCACCAGGTGCACGGTTTCAATCACCAGGTGCACGGCTCTATTTCCTCCTCCAGCACTTGTCAAACAGTCCATAAAGCACCCAGGACGGCCCTGAGTGAAAGAGGGCCGTAGTAGGGTGCTCCTATAGCGGGCATTAAAATCAGAATGACCGTTAAATGCATTTATGACCATATTTGTGTTTTTGGGTTACCAGATGCACGGTTTCAATCACCAGGTGCACGGCTCTATTTCCTCCTCCAGCACTTGTCAAACAGTCCATAAAGCACCCAGGACGGCCCTGAGTGAAAGAGGGCCGTAGTAGGGTGCTCCTATAGCGGGCATTAAAATCAGAATGACCGTTAAATGCATTTATGACCATATTTGTGTTTTTGGGTTACCAGATGCACGGTTTCAATCACCAGGTGCACGGCTCTATTTCCTCCTCCAGCACTTGTCAAACAGTCCATAAAGCACCCAGGACGGCCCTGAGTGAAAGAGGGCCGTAGTAGGGTGCTCCTATAGCGGGCATTAAAATCAGAATGACCGTTAAATGCATTTATGACCATATTTGTGTTTTTGGGTTACCGCTTGTATAGCAATCAGTATCCATCGTGAAATTTCAAAGTGTCCATAATGCACTCAGGTCGCCCCCGACAGAGAGAGGGCCGTAGTAGGGTGTTTCCATAGCGGGCATTAATATCAGAATGACCCTTAAATGCATTTAGGACCATATTTGAATTTTTGGGTTACCAGATGCACGTTTTCAATCACCAGGTGCACGGTTTCAATCACCAGGTGCACGGCTCTATTTCCTCCTCCAGCACTTGTCAAACAGTCCATAAAGCACCCAGGACGGCCCTGAGTGAAAGAGGGCCGTAGTAGGGTGCTCCTATAGCGGGCATTAAAATCAGAATGACCGTTAAATGCATTTATGACCATATTTGTGTTTTGGGTTACCAGATGCACGGTTTCAATCACCAGGTGCACGGCTCTATTTCCTCCTCCAGCACTTGTCAAACAGTCCATAAAGCACCCAGGACGGCCCTGAGTGAAAGAGGGCCGTAGTAGGGTGCTCCTATAGCGGGCATTAAAATCAGAATGACCGTTAAATGCATTTATGACCATATTTGTGTTTTGGGTTACCGCTTGTATAGCAATCAGTATCCATCGTGAAATTTCAAAGTGTCCATAATGCACTCAGGTCGCCCCCGACAGAGAGAGGGCCGTAGTAGGGTGTTTCCATAGCGGGCATTAATATCAGAATGACCCTTAAATGCATTTAGGACCATATTTGAATTTTGGGTTACCAGATGCACGTTTTCAATCACCAGGTGCACGGTTTCAATCACCAGGTGCACGGCTCTATTTCCTCCTCCAGCACTTGTCAAACAGTCCATAAAGCACCCAGGACGGCCCTGAGTGAAAGAGGGCCGTAGTAGGGTGCTCCTATAGCGGGCATTAAAATCAGAATGACCGTTAAATGCATTTATGACCATATTTGTGTTTTTGGGTTACCAGATGCACGGTTTCAATCACCAGGTGCACGGCTCTATTTCCTCCTCCAGCACTTGTCAAACAGTCCATAAAGCACCCAGGACGGCCCTGAGTGAAAGAGGGCCGTAGTAGGGTGCTCCTATAGCGGGCATTAAAATCAGAATGACCGTTAAATGCATTTATGACCATATTTGTGTTTTTGGGTTACCGCTTGTATAGCAATCAGTATCCATCGTGAAATTTCAAAGTGTCCATAATGCACTCAGGTCGCCCCCGACAGAGAGAGGGCCGTAGTAGGGTGTTTCCATAGCGGGCATTAATATCAGAATGACCCTTAAATGCATTTAGGACCATATTTGAATTTTTGGGTTACCAGATGCACGTTTTCAATCACCAGGTGCACGGTTTCAATCACCAGGTGCACGGCTCTATTTCCTCCTCCAGCACTTGTCAAACAGTCCATAAAGCACCCAGGACGGCCCTGAGTGAAAGAGGGCCGTAGTAGGGTGCTCCTATAGCGGGCATTAAAATCAGAATGACCGTTAAATGCATTTATGACCATATTTGTGTTTTTGGGTTACCAGATGCACGGTTTCAATCACCAGGTGCACGGCTCTATTTCCTCCTCCAGCACTTGTCAAACAGTCCATAAAGCACCCAGGACGGCCCTGAGTGAAAGAGGGCCGTAGTAGGGTGCTCCTATAGCGGGCATTAAAATCAGAATGACCGTTAAATGCATTTATGACCATATTTGTGTTTTTGGGTTACCAGCTTGTATAGCACCATCAGTATCCTCCTCCAGCACTTGTCAAACAGTCCATAAAGCACCCAGGACGGCCCTGAGTGAAAGAGGGCCGTAGTAGGGTGCTCCTATAGCGGGCATTAAAATCAGAATGACCGTTAAATGCATTTATGACCATATTTGTTTTTGGGTTACCAGCTTGTATCAGCAGGTGCACGGTATCCATCGTCCAGCACTTGTCAAACAGTCCATAAAGCACCCAGGACGGCCCTGAGTGAAAGAGGGCCGTAGTAGGGTGCTCCTATAGCGGGCATTAATATCAGAATGACCGTTAAATGCATTTATGACCATATTTGAATTTTTGGGTTACCAGATGCACGGTTTCAATCACCAGGTGCACGGCTCTATTTCCTCCTCCAGCACTTGTCAAACAGTCCATAAAGCACCCAGGACGGCCCTGAGTGAAAGAGGGCCGTAGTAGGGTGCTCCTATAGCGGGCATTAAAATCAGAATGACCGTTAAATGCATTTATGACCATATTTGTGTTTTTGGGTTACCAGATGCACGGTTTCAATCACCAGGTGCACGGCTCTATTTCCTCCTCCAGCACTTGTCAAACAGTCCATAAAGCACCCAGGACGGCCCTGAGTGAAAGAGGGCCGTAGTAGGGTGCTCCTATAGCGGGCATTAAAATCAGAATGACCGTTAAATGCATTTATGACCATATTTGTGTTTTTGGGTTACCGCTTGTATAGCAATCAGTATCCATCGTGAAATTTCAAAGTGTCCATAATGCACTCAGGTCGCCCCCGACAGAGAGAGGGCCGTAGTAGGGTGTTTCCATAGCGGGCATTAATATCAGAATGACCCTTAAATGCATTTAGGACCATATTTGAATTTTTGGGTTACCAGATGCACGTTTTCAATCACCAGGTGCACGGTTTCAATCACCAGGTGCACGGCTCTATTTCCTCCTCCAGCACTTGTCAAACAGTCCATAAAGCACCCAGGACGGCCCTGAGTGAAAGAGGGCCGTAGTAGGGTGCTCCTATAGCGGGCATTAAAATCAGAATGACCGTTAAATGCATTTATGACCATATTTGTGTTTTTGGGTTACCGCTTGTATAGCAATCAGTATCCATCGTGAAATTTCAAAGTGTCCATAATGCACTCAGGTCGCCCCCGACAGAGAGAGGGCCGTAGTAGGGTGTTTCCATAGCGGGCATTAATATCAGAATGACCCTTAAATGCATTTAGGACCATATTTGAATTTTTGGGTTACCAGATGCACGTTTTCAATAGGTGCACGGTTTCAATCACCAGGTGCACGGCTCTATTTCCTCCTCCAGCACTTGTCAAACAGTCCATAAAGCACCCAGGACGGCCCTGAGTGAAAGAGGGCCGTAGTAGGGTGCTCCTATAGCGGGCATTAAAATCAGAATGACCGTTAAATGCATTTATGACCATATTTGTGTTTTTGGGTTACCAGATGCACGGTTTCAATCACCAGGTGCACGGCTCTATTTCCTCCTCCAGCACTTGTCAAACAGTCCATAAAGCACCCAGGACGGCCCTGAGTGAAAGAGGGCCGTAGTAGGGTGCTCCTATAGCGGGCATTAAAATCAGAATGACCGTTAAATGCATTTATGACCATATTTGTGTTTTTGGGTTACCGCTTGTATAGCAATCAGTATCCATCGTGAAATTTCAAAGTGTCCATAATGCACTCAGGTCGCCCCCGACAGAGAGAGGGCCGTAGTAGGGTGTTTCCATAGCGGGCATTAATATCAGAATGACCCTTAAATGCATTTAGGACCATATTTGAATTTTTGGGTTACCAGATGCACGTTTTCAATCACCAGGTGCACGGTTTCAATCACCAGGTGCACGGCTCTATTTCCTCCTCCAGCACTTGTCAAACAGTCCATAAAGCACCCAGGACGGCCCTGAGTGAAAGAGGGCCGTAGTAGGGTGCTCCTATAGCGGGCATTAAAATCAGAATGACCGTTAAATGCATTTATGACCATATTTGTGTTTTTGGGTTACCAGATGCACGGTTTCAATCACCAGGTGCACGGCTCTATTTCCTCCTCCAGCACTTGTCAAACAGTCCATAAAGCACCCAGGACGGCCCTGAGTGAAAGAGGGCCGTAGTAGGGTGCTCCTATAGCGGGCATTAAAATCAGAATGACCGTTAAATGCATTTATGACCATATTTGTGTTTTTGGGTTACCAGATGCACGGTTTCAATCACCAGGTGCACGGCTCTATTTCCTCCTCCAGCACTTGTCAAACAGTCCATAAAGCACCCAGGACGGCCCTGAGTGAAAGAGGGCCGTAGTAGGGTGCTCCTATAGCGGGCATTAAAATCAGAATGACCGTTAAATGCATTTATGACCATATTTGTGTTTTTGGGTTACCAGATGCACGGTTTCAATCACCAGGTGCACGGCTCTATTTCCTCCTCCAGCACTTGTCAAACAGTCCATAAAGCACCCAGGACGGCCCTGAGTGAAAGAGGGCCGTAGTAGGGTGCTCCTATAGCGGGCATTAAAATCAGAATGACCGTTAAATGCATTTATGACCATATTTGTGTTTTTGGGTTACCGCTTGTATAGCAATCAGTATCCATCGTGAAATTTCAAAGTGTCCATAATGCACTCAGGTCGCCCTGACAGAGAGAGGGCCGTAGTAGGGTGTTTCCATAGCGGGCATTAATATCAGAATGACCCTTAAATGCATTTAGGACCATATTTGAATTTTTGGGTTACCAGATGCACGTTTTCAATCACCAGGTGCACGGTTTCAATCACCAGGTGCACGGCTCTATTTCCTCCTCCAGCACTTGTCAAACAGTCCATAAAGCACCCAGGACGGCCCTGAGTGAAAGAGGGCCGTAGTAGGGTGCTCCTATAGCGGGCATTAAAATCAGAATGACCGTTAAATGCATTTATGACCATATTTGTGTTTTTGGGTTACCAGATGCACGGTTTCAATCACCAGGTGCACGGCTCTATTTCCTCCTCCAGCACTTGTCAAACAGTCCATAAAGCACCCAGGACGGCCCTGAGTGAAAGAGGGCCGTAGTAGGGTGCTCCTATAGCGGGCATTAAAATCAGAATGACCGTTAAATGCATTTATGACCATATTTGTGTTTTTGGGTTACCGCTTGTATAGCAATCAGTATCCATCGTGAAATTTCAAAGTGTCCATAATGCACTCAGGTCGCCCCCGACAGAGAGAGGGCCGTAGTAGGGTGTTTCCATAGCGGGCATTAATATCAGAATGACCCTTAAATGCATTTAGGACCATATTTGAATTTTTGGGTTACCAGATGCACGTTTTCAATCACCAGGTGCACGGTTTCAATCACCAGGTGCACGGCTCTATTTCCTCCTCCAGCACTTGTCAAACAGTCCATAAAGCACCCAGGACGGCCCTGAGTGAAAGAGGGCCGTAGTAGGGTGCTCCTATAGCGGGCATTAAAATCAGAATGACCGTTAAATGCATTTATGACCATATTTGTGTTTTTGGGTTACCAGATGCACGGTTTCAATCACCAGGTGCACGGCTCTATTTCCTCCTCCAGCACTTGTCAAACAGTCCATAAAGCACCCAGGACGGCCCTGAGTGAAAGAGGGCCGTAGTAGGGTGCTCCTATAGCGGGCATTAAAATCAGAATGACCGTTAAATGCATTTATGACCATATTTGTGTTTTTGGGTTACCGCTTGTATAGCAATCAGTATCCATCGTGAAATTTCAAAGTGTCCATAATGCACTCAGGTCGCCCCCGACAGAGAGAGGGCCGTAGTAGGGTGTTTCCATAGCGGGCATTAATATCAGAATGACCCTTAAATGCATTTAGGACCATATTTGAATTTTGGGTTACCAGATGCACGTTTTCAATCACCAGGTGCACGGTTTCAATCACCAGGTGCACGGCTCTATTTCCTCCTCCAGCACTTGTCAAACAGTCCATAAAGCACCCAGGACGGCCCTGAGTGAAAGAGGGCCGTAGTAGGGTGCTCCTATAGCGGGCATTAAAATCAGAATGACCGTTAAATGCATTTATGACCATATTTGTGTTTTTGGGTTACCAGATGCACGGTTTCAATCACCAGGTGCACGGCTCTATTTCCTCCTCCAGCACTTGTCAAACAGTCCATAAAGCACCCAGGACGGCCCTGAGTGAAAGAGGGCCGTAGTAGGGTGCTCCTATAGCGGGCATTAAAATCAGAATGACCGTTAAATGCATTTATGACCATATTTGTGTTTTTGGGTTACCGCTTGTATAGCAATCAGTATCCATCGTGAAATTTCAAAGTGTCCATAATGCACTCAGGTCGCCCCCGACAGAGAGAGGGCCGTAGTAGGGTGTTTCCATAGCGGGCATTAATATCAGAATGACCCTTAAATGCATTTAGGACCATATTTGAATTTTTGGGTTACCAGATGCACGTTTTCAATCACCAGGTGCACGGTTTCAATCACCAGGTGCACGGCTCTATTTCCTCCTCCAGCACTTGTCAAACAGTCCATAAAGCACCCAGGACGGCCCTGAGTGAAAGAGGGCCGTAGTAGGGTGCTCCTATAGCGGGCATTAAAATCAGAATGACCGTTAAATGCATTTATGACCATATTTGTGTTTTTGGGTTACCAGATGCACGGTTTCAATCACCAGGTGCACGGCTCTATTTCCTCCTCCAGCACTTGTCAAACAGTCCATAAAGCACCCAGGACGGCCCTGAGTGAAAGAGGGCCGTAGTAGGGTGCTCCTATAGCGGGCATTAAAATCAGAATGACCGTTAAATGCATTTATGACCATATTTGTGTTTTTGGGTTACCAGATGCACGTTTCAATCACCAGGTGCACGGCTCTATCCTCCTCCAGCACTTGTCAAACAGTCCATAAAGCACCCAGGACGGCCCTGAGTGAAAGAGGGCCGTAGTAGGGTGCTCCTATAGCGGGCATTAAAATCAGAATGACCGTTAAATGCATTTATGACCATATTTGTGTTTTTGGGTTACCAGATGCACGGTTTCAATCACCAGGTGCACGGCTCTATTTCCTCCTCCAGCACTTGTCAAACAGTCCATAAAGCACCCAGGACGGCCCTGAGTGAAAGAGGGCCGTAGTAGGGTGCTCCTATAGCGGGCATTAAAATCAGAATGACCGTTAAATGCATTTATGACCATATTTGTGTTTTTGGGTTACCAGATTGTATAGCAATCAGTATCCATCGTGAAATTTCAAAGTGTCCATAATGCACTCAGGTCGCCCCTGACAGAGAGAGGGCCGTAGTAGGGTGTTTCCATAGCGGGCATTAAAATCAGAATGACCCTTAAATGCATTTAGGACCATATTTGAATTTTTGGGTTACCAGCACGTTTTCAATCACCAGGTGCAGGTTTCAATCGGTGCACGGCTCTAATTGTCAAACAGTCCATAAAGCACTCAGGACGGCCCCGAGTGAAAGAGGGCCGTAGTAGGGTGCTCCTATAGCGGGCATTAAAATCAGAATGACCGTTAAATGCATTTATGACCATATTTGTGTTTTTGGGTTACCAGATGCACGGTTTCAATCACCAGGTGCACGGCTCTATTTCCTCCTCCAGCACTTGTCAAACAGTCCATAAAGCACCCAGGACGGCCCTGAGTGAAAGAGGGCCGTAGTAGGGTGCTCCTATAGCGGGCATTAAAATCAGAATGACCGTTAAATGCATTTATGACCATATTTGTGTTTTTGGGTTACCGCTTGTATAGCAATCAGTATCCATCGTGAAATTTCAAAGTGTCCATAATGCACTCAGGTCGCCCCCGACAGAGAGAGGGCCGTAGTAGGGTGTTTCCATAGCGGGCATTAATATCAGAATGACCCTTAAATGCATTTAGGACCATATTTGAATTTTTGGGTTACCAGATGCACGTTTTCAATCACCAGGTGCACGGTTTCAATCACCAGGTGCACGGCTCTATTTCCTCCTCCAGCACTTGTCAAACAGTCCATAAAGCACCCAGGACGGCCCTGAGTGAAAGAGGGCCGTAGTAGGGTGCTCCTATAGCGGGCATTAAAATCAGAATGACCGTTAAATGCATTTATGACCATATTTGTGTTTTTGGGTTACCAGATGCACGGTTTCAATCACCAGGTGCACGGCTCTATTTCCTCCTCCAGCACTTGTCAAACAGTCCATAAAGCACCCAGGACGGCCCTGAGTGAAAGAGGGCCGTAGTAGGGTGCTCCTATAGCGGGCATTAAAATCAGAATGACCGTTAAATGCATTTATGACCATATTTGTGTTTTTGGGTTACCAGATGCACGGTTTCAATCACCAGGTGCACGGCTCTATTTCCTCCTCCAGCACTTGTCAAACAGTCCATAAAGCACCCAGGACGGCCCTGAGTGAAAGAGGGCCGTAGTAGGGTGCTCCTATAGCGGGCATTAAAATCAGAATGACCGTTAAATGCATTTATGACCATATTTGTGTTTTTGGGTTACCGCTTGTATAGCAATCAGTATCCATCGTGAAATTTCAAAGTGTCCATAATGCACTCAGGTCGCCCCCGACAGAGAGAGGGCCGTAGTAGGGTGTTTCCATAGCGGGCATTAATATCAGAATGACCCTTAAATGCATTTAGGACCATATTTGAATTTTTGGGTTACCAGATGCACGTTTTCAATCACCAGGTGCACGGTTTCAATCACCAGGTGCACGGCTCTATTTCCTCCTCCAGCACTTGTCAAACAGTCCATAAAGCACCCAGGACGGCCCTGAGTGAAAGAGGGCCGTAGTAGGGTGCTCCTATAGCGGGCATTAAAATCAGAATGACCGTTAAATGCATTTATGACCATATTTGTGTTTTTGGGTTACCAGATGCACGGTTTCAATCACCAGGTGCACGGCTCTATTTCCTCCTCCAGCACTTGTCAAACAGTCCATAAAGCACCCAGGACGGCCCTGAGTGAAAGAGGGCCGTAGTAGGGTGCTCCTATAGCGGGCATTAAAATCAGAATGACCGTTAAATGCATTTATGACCATATTTGTGTTTTTGGGTTACCGCTTGTATAGCAATCAGTATCCATCGTGAAATTTCAAAGTGTCCATAATGCACTCAGGTCGCCCCCGACAGAGAGAGGGCCGTAGTAGGGGTTTCCATAGCGGGCATTAATATCAGAATGACCCTTAAATGCATTTAGGACCATATTTGAATTTTTGGGTTACCAGATGCACGTTTTCAATCACCAGGTGCACGGTTTCAATCACCAGGTGCACGGCTCTATTTCCTCCTCCAGCACTTGTCAAACAGTCCATAAAGCACCCAGGACGGCCCTGAGTGAAAGAGGGCCGTAGTAGGGTGCTCCTATAGCGGGCATTAAAATCAGAATGACCGTTAAATGCATTTATGACCATATTTGTGTTTTTGGGTTACCGATTGTTTAGCACCATCAGTATCCATCGTGAAATTTCAAAGTGTCCATAATGCACTCAGGTCGCCCCCGACAGAGAGAGGGCCGTAGTAGGGTGTTTCCATAGCGGGCATTAATATCAGAATGACCGTTAAATGCATTTAGGACCATATTTGAATTTTTGGGTTACCAGATGCACGGTTTCAATCACCAGGTGCACGGCTCTATTTCCTCCTCCAGCACTTGTCAAACAGTCCATAAAGCACCCAGGACGGCCCTGAGTGAAAGAGGGCCGTAGTAGGGTGCTCCTATAGCGGGCATTAAAATCAGAATGACCGTTAAATGCATTTATGACCATATTTGTGTTTTGGGTTACCAGATGCACGGTTTCAATCACCAGGTGCACGGCTCTATTTCCTCCTCCAGCACTTGTCAAACAGTCCATAAAGCACCCAGGACGGCCCTGAGTGAAAGAGGGCCGTAGTAGGGTGCTCCTATAGCGGGCATTAAATCAGAATGACCGTTAAATGCATTTATGACCATATTTGTGTTTTTGGGTTACCGCTTGTATAGCATCAGTATCCATCGTGAAATTTCAAAGTGTCCATAATGCACTCAGGTCGCCCCCGACAGAGAGAGGGCCGTAGTAGGGTGTTTCCATAGCGGGCATTAATATCAGAATGACCCTTAAATGCATTTAGGACCATATTTGAATTTTTGGGTTACCAGATGCACGGTTTCAATCACCAGGTGCACGGCTCTATTTCCTCCTCCAGCACTTGTCAAACAGTCCATAAAGCACCCAGGACGGCCCTGAGTGAAAGAGGGCCGTAGTAGGGTGCTCCTATAGCGGGCATTAAAATCAGAATGACCGTTAAATGCATTTATGACCATATTTGTGTTTTTGGGTTACCAGATGCACGGTTTCAATCACCAGGTGCACGGCTCTATTTCCTCCTCCAGCACTTGTCAAACAGTCCATAAAGCACCCAGGACGGCCCTGAGTGAAAGAGGGCCGTAGTAGGGTGCTCCTATAGCGGGCATTAAAATCAGAATGACCGTTAAATGCATTTATGACCATATTTGTGTTTTTGGGTTACCGCTTGTATAGCAATCAGTATCCATCGTGAAATTTCAAAGTGTCCATAATGCACTCAGGTCGCCCCGACAGAGAGAGGGCCGTAGTAGGGTGTTTCCATAGCGGGCATTAATATCAGAATGACCCTTAAATGCATTTAGGACCATATTTGAATTTTTGGGTTACCAGATGCACGTTTTCAATCACCAGGTGCACGGTTTCAATCACCAGGTGCACGGCTCTATTTCCTCCTCCAGCACTTGTCAAACAGTCCATAAAGCACCCAGGACGGCCCTGAGTGAAAGAGGGCCGTAGTAGGGTGCTCCTATAGCGGGCATTAAAATCAGAATGACCGTTAAATGCATTTATGACCATATTTGTGTTTTGGGTTACCAGATGCACGGTTTCAATCACCAGGTGCACGGCTCTATTTCCTCCTCCAGCACTTGTCAAACAGTCCATAAAGCACCCAGGACGGCCCTGAGTGAAAGAGGGCCGTAGTAGGGTGCTCCTATAGCGGGCATTAAAATCAGAATGACCGTTAAATGCATTTATGACCATATTTGTGTTTTTGGGTTACCAGATGCACGGTTTCAATCACCAGGTGCACGGCTCTATTTCCTCCTCCAGCACTTGTCAAACAGTCCATAAAGCACCCAGGACGGCCCTGAGTGAAAGAGGGCCGTAGTAGGGTGCTCCTATAGCGGGCATTAAAATCAGAATGACCGTTAAATGCATTTATGACCATATTTGTGTTTTTGGGTTACCGCTTGTATAGCAATCAGTATCCATCGTGAAATTTCAAAGTGTCCATAATGCACTCAGGTCGCCCCCGACAGAGAGAGGGCCGTAGTAGGGTGTTTCCATAGCGGGCATTAATATCAGAATGACCCTTAAATGCATTTAGGACCATATTTGAATTTTTGGGTTACCAGATGCACGTTTTCAATCACCAGGTGCACGGTTTCAATCACCAGGTGCACGGCTCTATTTCCTCCTCCAGCACTTGTCAAACAGTCCATAAAGCACCCAGGACGGCCCTGAGTGAAAGAGGGCCGTAGTAGGGTGCTCCTATAGCGGGCATTAAAATCAGAATGACCGTTAAATGCATTTATGACCATATTTGTGTTTTTGGGTTACCAGATGCACGGTTTCAATCACCAGGTGCACGGCTCTATTTCCTCCTCCAGCACTTGTCAAACAGTCCATAAAGCACCCAGGACGGCCCTGAGTGAAAGAGGGCCGTAGTAGGGTGCTCCTATAGCGGGCATTAAAATCAGAATGACCGTTAAATGCATTTATGACCATATTTGTGTTTTTGGGTTACCGCTTGTATAGCAATCAGTATCCATCGTGAAATTTCAAAGTGTCCATAATGCACTCAGGTCGCCCCCGACAGAGAGAGGGCCGTAGTAGGGTGTTTCCATAGCGGGCATTAATATCAGAATGACCCTTAAATGCATTTAGGACCATATTTGAATTTTTGGGTTACCAGATGCACGTTTTCAATCACCAGGTGCACGGTTTCAATCACCAGGTGCACGGCTCTATTTCCTCCTCCAGCACTTGTCAAACAGTCCATAAAGCACCCAGGACGGCCCTGAGTGAAAGAGGGCCGTAGTAGGGTGCTCCTATAGCGGGCATTAAAATCAGAATGACCGTTAAATGCATTTATGACCATATTTGTGTTTTTGGGTTACCAGATGCACGGTTTCAATCACCAGGTGCACGGCTCTATTTCCTCCTCCAGCACTTGTCAAACAGTCCATAAAGCACCCAGGACGGCCCTGAGTGAAAGAGGGCCGTAGTAGGGTGCTCCTATAGCGGGCATTAAAATCAGAATGACCGTTAAATGCATTTATGACCATATTTGTGTTTTTGGGTTACCGCTTGTATAGCAATCAGTATCCATCGTGAAATTTCAAAGTGTCCATAATGCACTCAGGTCGCCCCCGACAGAGAGAGGGCCGTAGTAGGGTGTTTCCATAGCGGGCATTAATATCAGAATGACCCTTAAATGCATTTAGGACCATATTTGAATTTTTGGGTTACCAGATGCACGTTTTCAATCACCAGGTGCACGGTTTCAATCACCAGGTGCACGGCTCTATTTCCTCCTCCAGCACTTGTCAAACAGTCCATAAAGCACCCAGGACGGCCCTGAGTGAAAGAGGGCCGTAGTAGGGTGCTCCTATAGCGGGCATTAAAATCAGAATGACCGTTAAATGCATTTATGACCATATTTGTGTTTTTGGGTTACCAGATGCACGGTTTCAATCACCAGGTGCACGGCTCTATTTCCTCCTCCAGCACTTGTCAAACAGTCCATAAAGCACCCAGGACGGCCCTGAGTGAAAGAGGGCCGTAGTAGGGTGCTCCTATAGCGGGCATTAAAATCAGAATGACCGTTAAATGCATTTATGACCATATTTGTGTTTTTGGGTTACCAGATGCACGGTTTCAATCACCAGGTGCACGGCTCTATTTCCTCCTCCAGCACTTGTCAAACAGTCCATAAAGCACCCAGGACGGCCCTGAGTGAAAGAGGGCCGTAGTAGGGTGCTCCTATAGCGGGCATTAAAATCAGAATGACCGTTAAATGCATTTATGACCATATTTGTGTTTTTGGGTTACCGCTTGTATAGCAATCAGTATCCATCGTGAAATTTCAAAGTGTCCATAATGCACTCAGGTCGCCCCCGACAGAGAGAGGGCCGTAGTAGGGTGTTTCCATAGCGGGCATTAATATCAGAATGACCCTTAAATGCATTTAGGACCATATTTGAATTTTTGGGTTACCAGATGCACGTTTTCAATCACCAGGTGCACGGTTTCAATCACCAGGTGCACGGCTCTATTTCCTCCTCCAGCACTTGTCAAACAGTCCATAAAGCACCCAGGACGGCCCTGAGTGAAAGAGGGCCGTAGTAGGGTGCTCCTATAGCGGGCATTAAAATCAGAATGACCGTTAAATGCATTTATGACCATATTTGTGTTTTTGGGTTACCAGATGCACGGTTTCAATCACCAGGTGCACGGCTCTATTTCCTCCTCCAGCACTTGTCAAACAGTCCATAAAGCACCCAGGACGGCCCTGAGTGAAAGAGGGCCGTAGTAGGGTGCTCCTATAGCGGGCATTAAAATCAGAATGACCGTTAAATGCATTTATGACCATATTTGTGTTTTTGGGTTACCGCTTGTATAGCAATCAGTATCCATCGTGAAATTTCAAAGTGTCCATAATGCACTCAGGTCGCCCCCGACAGAGAGAGGGCCGTAGTAGGGTGTTTCCATAGCGGGCATTAATATCAGAATGACCTTAAATGCATTTAGGACCATATTTGAATTTTGGGTTACCAGATGCACGTTTTCAATCACCAGGTGCACGGTTTCAATCACCAGGTGCACGGCTCTATTTCCTCCTCCAGCACTTGTCAAACAGTCCATAAAGCACCCAGGACGGCCCTGAGTGAAAGAGGGCCGTAGTAGGGTGCTCCTATAGCGGGCATTAAAATCAGAATGACCGTTAAATGCATTTATGACCATATTTGTGTTTTTGGGTTACCGCTTGTATAGCAATCAGTATCCATCGTGAAATTTCAAAGTGTCCATAATGCACTCAGGTCGCCCCCGACAGAGAGAGGGCCGTAGTAGGGTGTTTCCATAGCGGGCATTAATATCAGAATGACCCTTAAATGCATTTAGGACCATATTTGAATTTTTGGGTTACCAGATGCACGTTTTCAATCACCAGGTGCACGGTTTCAATCACCAGGTGCACGGCTCTATTTCCTCCTCCAGCACTTGTCAAACAGTCCATAAAGCACCCAGGACGGCCCTGAGTGAAAGAGGGCCGTAGTAGGGTGCTCCTATAGCGGGCATTAAAATCAGAATGACCGTTAAATGCATTTATGACCATATTTGTGTTTTTGGGTTACCAGATGCACGGTTTCAATCACCAGGTGCACGGCTCTATTTCCTCCTCCAGCACTTGTCAAACAGTCCATAAAGCACCCAGGACGGCCCTGAGTGAAAGAGGGCCGTAGTAGGGTGCTCCTATAGCGGGCATTAAAATCAGAATGACCGTTAAATGCATTTATGACCATATTTGTGTTTTTGGGTTACCAGATGCACGGTTTCAATCACCAGGTGCACGGCTCTATTTCCTCCTCCAGCACTTGTCAAACAGTCCATAAAGCACCCAGGACGGCCCTGAGTGAAAGAGGGCCGTAGTAGGGTGCTCCTATAGCGGGCATTAAAATCAGAATGACCGTTAAATGCATTTATGACCATATTTGTGTTTTTGGGTTACCGCTTGTATAGCAATCAGTATCCATCGTGAAATTTCAAAGTGTCCATAATGCACTCAGGTCGCCCCCGACAGAGAGAGGGCCGTAGTAGGGTGTTTCCATAGCGGGCATTAATATCAGAATGACCCTTAAATGCATTTAGGACCATATTTGAATTTTTGGGTTACCAGATGCACGTTTTCAATCACCAGGTGCACGGTTTCAATCACCAGGTGCACGGCTCTATTTCCTCCTCCAGCACTTGTCAAACAGTCCATAAAGCACCCAGGACGGCCCTGAGTGAAAGAGGGCCGTAGTAGGGTGCTCCTATAGCGGGCATTAAAATCAGAATGACCGTTAAATGCATTTATGACCATATTTGTGTTTTTGGGTTACCAGATGCACGGTTTCAATCACCAGGTGCACGGCTCTATTTCCTCCTCCAGCACTTGTCAAACAGTCCATAAAGCACCCAGGACGGCCCTGAGTGAAAGAGGGCCGTAGTAGGGTGCTCCTATAGCGGGCATTAAAATCAGAATGACCGTTAAATGCATTTATGACCATATTTGTGTTTTTGGGTTACCGCTTGTATAGCAATCAGTATCCATCGTGAAATTTCAAAGTGTCCATAATGCACTCAGGTCGCCCCGACAGAGAGAGGGCCGTAGTAGGGTGTTTCCATAGCGGGCATTAATATCAGAATGACCCTTAAATGCATTTAGGACCATATTTGAATTTTTGGGTTACCAGATGCACGTTTTCAATCACCAGGTGCACGGTTTCAATCACCAGGTGCACGGCTCTATTTCCTCCTCCAGCACTTGTCAAACAGTCCATAAAGCACCCAGGACGGCCCTGAGTGAAAGAGGGCCGTAGTAGGGTGCTCCTATAGCGGGCATTAAAATCAGAATGACCGTTAAATGCATTTATGACCATATTTGTGTTTTTGGGTTACCAGATGCACGGTTTCAATCACCAGGTGCACGGCTCTATTTCCTCCTCCAGCACTTGTCAAACAGTCCATAAAGCACCCAGGACGGCCCTGAGTGAAAGAGGGCCGTAGTAGGGTGCTCCTATAGCGGGCATTAAAATCAGAATGACCGTTAAATGCATTTATGACCATATTTGTGTTTTTGGGTTACCAGATGCACGGTTTCAATCACCAGGTGCACGGCTCTATTTCCTCCTCCAGCACTTGTCAAACAGTCCATAAAGCACCCAGGACGGCCCTGAGTGAAAGAGGGCCGTAGTAGGGTGCTCCTATAGCGGGCATTAAAATCAGAATGACCGTTAAATGCATTTATGACCATATTTGTGTTTTGGGTTACCGCTTGTATAGCAATCAGTATCCATCGTGAAATTTCAAAGTGTCCATAATGCACTCAGGTCGCCCCCGACAGAGAGAGGGCCGTAGTAGGGTGTTTCCATAGCGGGCATTAATATCAGAATGACCCTTAAATGCATTTAGGACCATATTTGAATTTTTGGGTTACCAGATGCACGTTTTCAATCACCAGGTGCACGGTTTCAATCACCAGGTGCACGGCTCTATTTCCTCCTCCAGCATTGTCAAACAGTCCATAAAGCACCCAGGACGGCCCTGAGTGAAAGAGGGCCGTAGTAGGGTGCTCCTATAGCGGGCATTAAAATCAGAATGACCGTTAAATGCATTTATGACCATATTTGTGTTTTTGGGTTACCAGATGCACGGTTTCAATCACCAGGTGCACGGCTCTATTTCCTCCTCCAGCACTTGTCAAACAGTCCATAAAGCACCCAGGACGGCCCTGAGTGAAAGAGGGCCGTAGTAGGGTGCTCCTATAGCGGGCATTAAAATCAGAATGACCGTTAAATGCATTTATGACCATATTTGTGTTTTTGGGTTACCAGATGCACGGTTTCAATCACCAGGTGCACGGCTCTATTTCCTCCTCCAGCACTTGTCAAACAGTCCATAAAGCACCCAGGACGGCCCTGAGTGAAAGAGGGCCGTAGTAGGGTGCTCCTATAGCGGGCATTAAAATCAGAATGACCGTTAAATGCATTTATGACCATATTTGTGTTTTTGGGTTACCGCTTGTATAGCAATCAGTATCCATCGTGAAATTTCAAAGTGTCCATAATGCACTCAGGTCGCCCCCGACAGAGAGAGGGCCGTAGTAGGGTGTTTCCATAGCGGGCATTAATATCAGAATGACCCTTAAATGCATTTAGGACCATATTTGAATTTTTGGGTTACCAGATGCACGTTTTCAATCACCAGGTGCACGGTTTCAATCACCAGGTGCACGGCTCTATTTCCTCCTCCAGCACTTGTCAAACAGTCCATAAAGCACCCAGGACGGCCCTGAGTGAAAGAGGGCCGTAGTAGGGTGCTCCTATAGCGGGCATTAAAATCAGAATGACCGTTAAATGCATTTATGACCATATTTGTGTTTTGGGTTACCAGATGCACGGTTTCAATCACCAGGTGCACGGCTCTATTTCCTCCTCCAGCACTTGTCAAACAGTCCATAAAGCACCCAGGACGGCCCTGAGTGAAAGAGGGCCGTAGTAGGGTGCTCCTATAGCGGGCATTAAAATCAGAATGACCGTTAAATGCATTTATGACCATATTTGTGTTTTTGGGTTACCAGATGCACGGTTTCAATCACCAGGTGCACGGCTCTATTTCCTCCTCCAGCACTTGTCAAACAGTCCATAAAGCACCCAGGACGGCCCTGAGTGAAAGAGGGCCGTAGTAGGGTGCTCCTATAGCGGGCATTAAAATCAGAATGACCGTTAAATGCATTTATGACCATATTTGTGTTTTTGGGTTACCGCTTGTATAGCAATCAGTATCCATCGTGAAATTTCAAAGTGTCCATAATGCACTCAGGTCGCCCCCGACAGAGAGAGGGCCGTAGTAGGGTGTTTCCATAGCGGGCATTAATATCAGAATGACCCTTAAATGCATTTAGGACCATATTTGAATTTTTGGGTTACCAGATGCACGTTTTCAATCACCAGGTGCACGGTTTCAATCACCAGGTGCACGGCTCTATTTCCTCCTCCAGCACTTGTCAAACAGTCCATAAAGCACCCAGGACGGCCCTGAGTGAAAGAGGGCCGTAGTAGGGTGCTCCTATAGCGGGCATTAAAATCAGAATGACCGTTAAATGCATTTATGACCATATTTGTGTTTTTGGGTTACCAGATGCACGGTTTCAATCACCAGGTGCACGGCTCTATTTCCTCCTCCAGCACTTGTCAAACAGTCCATAAAGCACCCAGGACGGCCCTGAGTGAAAGAGGGCCGTAGTAGGGTGCTCCTATAGCGGGCATTAAAATCAGAATGACCGTTAAATGCATTTATGACCATATTTGTGTTTTTGGGTTACCGCTTGTATAGCAATCAGTATCCATCGTGAAATTTCAAAGTGTCCATAATGCACTCAGGTCGCCCCCGACAGAGAGAGGGCCGTAGTAGGGTGTTTCCATAGCGGGCATTAATATCAGAATGACCCTTAAATGCATTTAGGACCATATTTGAATTTTTGGGTTACCAGATGCACGTTTTCAATCACCAGGTGCACGGTTTCAATCACCAGGTGCACGGCTCTATTTCCTCCTCCAGCACTTGTCAAACAGTCCATAAAGCACCCAGGACGGCCCTGAGTGAAAGAGGGCCGTAGTAGGGTGCTCCTATAGCGGGCATTAAAATCAGAATGACCGTTAAATGCATTTATGACCATATTTGTGTTTTTGGGTTACCAGATGCACGGTTTCAATCACCAGGTGCACGGCTCTATTTCCTCCTCCAGCACTTGTCAAACAGTCCATAAAGCACCCAGGACGGCCCTGAGTGAAAGAGGGCCGTAGTAGGGTGCTCCTATAGCGGGCATTAAAATCAGAATGACCGTTAAATGCATTTATGACCATATTTGTGTTTTTGGGTTACCGCTTGTATAGCAATCAGTATCCATCGTGAAATTTCAAAGTGTCCATAATGCACTCAGGTCGCCCCCGACAGAGAGAGGGCCGTAGTAGGGTGTTTCCATAGCGGGCATTAATATCAGAATGACCCTTAAATGCATTTAGGACCATATTTGAATTTTTGGGTTACCAGATGCACGTTTTCAATCACCAGGTGCACGGTTTCAATCACCAGGTGCACGGCTCTATTTCCTCCTCCAGCACTTGTCAAACAGTCCATAAAGCACCCAGGACGGCCCTGAGTGAAAGAGGGCCGTAGTAGGGTGCTCCTATAGCGGGCATTAAAATCAGAATGACCGTTAAATGCATTTATGACCATATTTGTGTTTTTGGGTTACCAGATGCACGGTTTCAATCACCAGGTGCACGGCTCTATTTCCTCCTCCAGCACTTGTCAAACAGTCCATAAAGCACCCAGGACGGCCCTGAGTGAAAGAGGGCCGTAGTAGGGTGCTCCTATAGCGGGCATTAAAATCAGAATGACCGTTAAATGCATTTATGACCATATTTGTGTTTTTGGGTTACCAGATGCACGGTTTCAATCACCAGGTGCACGGCTCTATTTCCTCCTCCAGCACTTGTCAAACAGTCCATAAAGCACCCAGGACGGCCCTGAGTGAAAGAGGGCCGTAGTAGGGTGCTCCTATAGCGGGCATTAAAATCAGAATGACCGTTAAATGCATTTATGACCATATTTGTGTTTTTGGGTTACCGCTTGTATAGCAATCAGTATCCATCGTGAAATTTCAAAGTGTCCATAATGCACTCAGGTCGCCCCCGACAGAGAGAGGGCCGTAGTAGGGTGTTTCCATAGCGGGCATTAATATCAGAATGACCCTTAAATGCATTTAGGACCATATTTGAATTTTTGGGTTACCAGATGCACGTTTTCAATCACCAGGTGCACGGTTTCAATCACCAGGTGCACGGCTCTATTTCCTCCTCCAGCACTTGTCAAACAGTCCATAAAGCACCCAGGACGGCCCTGAGTGAAAGAGGGCCGTAGTAGGGTGCTCCTATAGCGGGCATTAAAATCAGAATGACCGTTAAATGCATTTATGACCATATTTGTGTTTTTGGGTTACCAGATGCACGGTTTCAATCACCAGGTGCACGGCTCTATTTCCTCCTCCAGCACTTGTCAAACAGTCCATAAAGCACCCAGGACGGCCCTGAGTGAAAGAGGGCCGTAGTAGGGTGCTCCTATAGCGGGCATTAAAATCAGAATGACCGTTAAATGCATTTATGACCATATTTGTGTTTTTGGGTTACCGCTTGTATAGCAATCAGTATCCATCGTGAAATTTCAAAGTGTCCATAATGCACTCAGGTCGCCCCCGACAGAGAGAGGGCCGTAGTAGGGTGTTTCCATAGCGGGCATTAATATCAGAATGACCCTTAAATGCATTTAGGACCATATTTGAATTTTTGGGTTACCAGATGCACGTTTTCAATCACCAGGTGCACGGTTTCAATCACCAGGTGCACGGCTCTATTTCCTCCTCCAGCACTTGTCAAACAGTCCATAAAGCACCCAGGACGGCCCTGAGTGAAAGAGGGCCGTAGTAGGGTGCTCCTATAGCGGGCATTAAAATCAGAATGACCGTTAAATGCATTTATGACCATATTTGTGTTTTTGGGTTACCAGATGCACGGTTTCAATCACCAGGTGCACGGCTCTATTTCCTCCTCCAGCACTTGTCAAACAGTCCATAAAGCACCCAGGACGGCCCTGAGTGAAAGAGGGCCGTAGTAGGGTGCTCCTATAGCGGGCATTAAAATCAGAATGACCGTTAAATGCATTTATGACCATATTTGTGTTTTTGGGTTACCGCTTGTATAGCAATCAGTATCCATCGTGAAATTTCAAAGTGTCCATAATGCACTCAGGTCGCCCCCGACAGAGAGAGGGCCGTAGTAGGGTGTTTCCATAGCGGGCATTAATATCAGAATGACCCTTAAATGCATTTAGGACCATATTTGAATTTTTGGGTTACCAGATGCACGTTTTCAATCACCAGGTGCACGGTTTCAATCACCAGGTGCACGGCTCTATTTCCTCCTCCAGCACTTGTCAAACAGTCCATAAAGCACCCAGGACGGCCCTGAGTGAAAGAGGGCCGTAGTAGGGTGCTCCTATAGCGGGCATTAAAATCAGAATGACCGTTAAATGCATTTATGACCATATTTGTGTTTTTGGTTACCAGATGCACGGTTTCAATCACCAGGTGCACGGCTCTATTTCCTCCTCCAGCACTTGTCAAACAGTCCATAAAGCACCCAGGACGGCCCTGAGTGAAAGAGGGCCGTAGTAGGGTGCTCCTATAGCGGGCATTAAAATCAGAATGACCGTTAAATGCATTTATGACCATATTTGTGTTTTTGGGTTACCAGATGCACGGTTTCAATCACCAGGTGCACGGCTCTATTTCCTCCTCCAGCACTTGTCAAACAGTCCATAAAGCACCCAGGACGGCCCTGAGTGAAAGAGGGCCGTAGTAGGGTGCTCCTATAGCGGGCATTAAAATCAGAATGACCGTTAAATGCATTTATGACCATATTTGTGTTTTTGGGTTACCGCTTGTATAGCAATCAGTATCCATCGTGAAATTTCAAAGTGTCCATAATGCACTCAGGTCGCCCCCGACAGAGAGAGGGCCGTAGTAGGGTGTTTCCATAGCGGGCATTAATATCAGAATGACCCTTAAATGCATTTAGGACCATATTTGAATTTTTGGGTTACCAGATGCACGTTTTCAATCACCAGGTGCACGGTTTCAATCACCAGGTGCACGGCTCTATTTCCTCCTCCAGCACTTGTCAAACAGTCCATAAAGCACCCAGGACGGCCCTGAGTGAAAGAGGGCCGTAGTAGGGTGCTCCTATAGCGGGCATTAAAATCAGAATGACCGTTAAATGCATTTATGACCATATTTGTGTTTTTGGGTTACCAGATGCACGGTTTCAATCACCAGGTGCACGGCTCTATTTCCTCCTCCAGCACTTGTCAAACAGTCCATAAAGCACCCAGGACGGCCCTGAGTGAAAGAGGGCCGTAGTAGGGTGCTCCTATAGCGGGCATTAAAATCAGAATGACCGTTAAATGCATTTATGACCATATTTGTGTTTTTGGGTTACCGCTTGTATAGCAATCAGTATCCATCGTGAAATTTCAAAGTGTCCATAATGCACTCAGGTCGCCCCCGACAGAGAGAGGGCCGTAGTAGGGTGTTTCCATAGCGGGCATTAATATCAGAATGACCCTTAAATGCATTTAGGACCATATTTGAATTTTTGGGTTACCAGATGCACGTTTTCAATCACCAGGTGCACGGTTTCAATCACCAGGTGCACGGCTCTATTTCCTCCTCCAGCACTTGTCAAACAGTCCATAAAGCACCCAGGACGGCCCTGAGTGAAAGAGGGCCGTAGTAGGGTGCTCCTATAGCGGGCATTAAAATCAGAATGACCGTTAAATGCATTTATGACCATATTTGTGTTTTTGGGTTACCAGATGCACGGTTTCAATCACCAGGTGCACGGCTCTATTTCCTCCTCCAGCACTTGTCAAACAGTCCATAAAGCACCCAGGACGGCCCTGAGTGAAAGAGGGCCGTAGTAGGGTGCTCCTATAGCGGGCATTAAAATCAGAATGACCGTTAAATGCATTTATGACCATATTTGTGTTTTTGGGTTACCAGATGCACGGTTTCAATCACCAGGTGCACGGCTCTATTTCCTCCTCCAGCACTTGTCAAACAGTCCATAAAGCACCCAGGACGGCCCTGAGTGAAAGAGGGCCGTAGTAGGGTGCTCCTATAGCGGGCATTAAAATCAGAATGACCGTTAAATGCATTTATGACCATATTTGTGTTTTTGGGTTACCGCTTGTATAGCAATCAGTATCCATCGTGAAATTTCAAAGTGTCCATAATGCACTCAGGTCGCCCCCGACAGAGAGAGGGCCGTAGTAGGGTGTTTCCATAGCGGGCATTAATATCAGAATGACCCTTAAATGCATTTAGGACCATATTTGAATTTTTGGGTTACCAGATGCACGTTTTCAATCACCAGGTGCACGGTTTCAATCACCAGGTGCACGGCTCTATTTCCTCCTCCAGCACTTGTCAAACAGTCCATAAAGCACCCAGGACGGCCCTGAGTGAAAGAGGGCCGTAGTAGGGTGCTCCTATAGCGGGCATTAAAATCAGAATGACCGTTAAATGCATTTATGACCATATTTGTGTTTTTGGGTTACCAGATGCACGGTTTCAATCACCAGGTGCACGGCTCTATTTCCTCCTCCAGCACTTGTCAAACAGTCCATAAAGCACCCAGGACGGCCCTGAGTGAAAGAGGGCCGTAGTAGGGTGCTCCTATAGCGGGCATTAAAATCAGAATGACCGTTAAATGCATTTATGACCATATTTGTGTTTTTGGGTTACCAGATGCACGGTTTCAATCACCAGGTGCACGGCTCTATTTCCTCCTCCAGCACTTGTCAAACAGTCCATAAAGCACCCAGGACGGCCCTGAGTGAAAGAGGGCCGTAGTAGGGTGCTCCTATAGCGGGCATTAAAATCAGAATGACCGTTAAATGCATTTATGACCATATTTGTGTTTTTGGGTTACCGCTTGTATAGCAATCAGTATCCATCGTGAAATTTCAAAGTGTCCATAATGCACTCAGGTCGCCCCCGACAGAGAGAGGGCCGTAGTAGGGTGTTTCCATAGCGGGCATTAATATCAGAATGACCCTTAAATGCATTTAGGACCATATTTGAATTTTTGGGTTACCAGATGCACGTTTTCAATCACCAGGTGCACGGTTTCAATCACCAGGTGCACGGCTCTATTTCCTCCTCCAGCACTTGTCAAACAGTCCATAAAGCACCCAGGACGGCCCTGAGTGAAAGAGGGCCGTAGTAGGGTGCTCCTATAGCGGGCATTAAAATCAGAATGACCGTTAAATGCATTTATGACCATATTTGTGTTTTTGGGTTACCAGATGCACGGTTTCAATCACCAGGTGCACGGCTCTATTTCCTCCTCCAGCACTTGTCAAACAGTCCATAAAGCACCCAGGACGGCCCTGAGTGAAAGAGGGCCGTAGTAGGGTGCTCCTATAGCGGGCATTAAAATCAGAATGACCGTTAAATGCATTTATGACCATATTTGTTTTGGGTTACCAGATGCACGGTTTCAATCACCAGGTGCACGGCTCTATTTCCTCCTCCAGCACTTGTCAAACAGTCCATAAAGCACCCAGGACGGCCCTGAGTGAAAGAGGGCCGTAGTAGGGTGCTCCTATAGCGGGCATTAAAATCAGAATGACCGTTAAATGCATTTATGACCATATTTGTGTTTTTGGGTTACCGCTTGTATAGCAATCAGTATCCATCGTGAAATTTCAAAGTGTCCATAATGCACTCAGGTCGCCCCCGACAGAGAGAGGGCCGTAGTAGGGTGTTTCCATAGCGGGCATTAATATCAGAATGACCCTTAAATGCATTTAGGACCATATTTGAATTTTTGGGTTACCAGATGCACGTTTTCAATCACCAGGTGCACGGTTTCAATCACCAGGTGCACGGCTCTATTTCCTCCTCCAGCACTTGTCAAACAGTCCATAAAGCACCCAGGACGGCCCTGAGTGAAAGAGGGCCGTAGTAGGGTGCTCCTATAGCGGGCATTAAAATCAGAATGACCGTTAAATGCATTTATGACCATATTTGTGTTTTTGGGTTACCAGATGCACGGTTTCAATCACCAGGTGCACGGCTCTATTTCCTCCTCCAGCACTTGTCAAACAGTCCATAAAGCACCCAGGACGGCCCTGAGTGAAAGAGGGCCGTAGTAGGGTGCTCCTATAGCGGGCATTAAAATCAGAATGACCGTTAAATGCATTTATGACCATATTTGTGTTTTTGGTTACCAGATGCACGGTTTCAATCACCAGGTGCACGGCTCTATTTCCTCCTCCAGCACTTGTCAAACAGTCCATAAAGCACCCAGGACGGCCCTGAGTGAAAGAGGGCCGTAGTAGGGTGCTCCTATAGCGGGCATTAAAATCAGAATGACCGTTAAATGCATTTATGACCATATTTGTGTTTTTGGGTTACCGCTTGTATAGCAATCAGTATCCATCGTGAAATTTCAAAGTGTCCATAATGCACTCAGGTCGCCCCCGACAGAGAGAGGGCCGTAGTAGGGTGTTTCCATAGCGGGCATTAATATCAGAATGACCCTTAAATGCATTTAGGACCATATTTGAATTTTTGGGTTACCAGATGCACGTTTTCAATCACCAGGTGCACGGTTTCAATCACCAGGTGCACGGCTCTATTTCCTCCTCCAGCACTTGTCAAACAGTCCATAAAGCACCCAGGACGGCCCTGAGTGAAAGAGGGCCGTAGTAGGGTGCTCCTATAGCGGGCATTAAAATCAGAATGACCGTTAAATGCATTTATGACCATATTTGTGTTTTTGGGTTACCAGATGCACGGTTTCAATCACCAGGTGCACGGCTCTATTTCCTCCTCCAGCACTTGTCAAACAGTCCATAAAGCACCCAGGACGGCCCTGAGTGAAAGAGGGCCGTAGTAGGGTGCTCCTATAGCGGGCATTAAAATCAGAATGACCGTTAAATGCATTTATGACCATATTTGTGTTTTTGGGTTACCAGATGCACGGTTTCAATCACCAGGTGCACGGCTCTATTTCCTCCTCCAGCACTTGTCAAACAGTCCATAAAGCACCCAGGACGGCCCTGAGTGAAAGAGGGCCGTAGTAGGGTGCTCCTATAGCGGGCATTAAAATCAGAATGACCGTTAAATGCATTTATGACCATATTTGTGTTTTTGGGTTACCGCTTGTATAGCAATCAGTATCCATCGTGAAATTTCAAAGTGTCCATAATGCACTCAGGTCGCCCCCGACAGAGAGAGGGCCGTAGTAGGGTGTTTCCATAGCGGGCATTAATATCAGAATGACCCTTAAATGCATTTAGGACCATATTTGAATTTTTGGGTTACCAGATGCACGTTTTCAATCACCAGGTGCACGGTTTCAATCACCAGGTGCACGGCTCTATTTCCTCCTCCAGCACTTGTCAAACAGTCCATAAAGCACCCAGGACGGCCCTGAGTGAAAGAGGGCCGTAGTAGGGTGCTCCTATAGCGGGCATTAAAATCAGAATGACCGTTAAATGCATTTATGACCATATTTGTGTTTTTGGGTTACCAGATGCACGGTTTCAATCACCAGGTGCACGGCTCTATTTCCTCCTCCAGCACTTGTCAAACAGTCCATAAAGCACCCAGGACGGCCCTGAGTGAAAGAGGGCCGTAGTAGGGTGCTCCTATAGCGGGCATTAAAATCAGAATGACCGTTAAATGCATTTATGACCATATTTGTGTTTTTGGGTTACCAGATGCAATCGGTTTCAATCACCAGGTGCACGGCTCTATTTCCTCCTCCAGCACTTGTCAAACAGTCCATAAAGCACCCAGGACGGCCTGAGTGAAAGAGGGCCGTAGTAGGGTGCTCCTATAGCGGGCATTAAAATCAGAATGACCGTTAAATGCATTTATGACCATATTTTGTTTTTGGGTTACCAGATGCACGGTTTCAATCACCAGGTGCACGGCTCTATTTCCTCCTCCAGCACTTGTCAAACAGTCCATAAAGCACCAGGACGGCCCTGAGTGAAAGAGGGCCGTAGTAGGGTGCTCCTATAGCGGGCATTAAAATCAGAATGACCGTTAAATGCATTTATGACCATATTTGTGTTTTTGGGTTACAGATGCACGGTTTCAATCACCAGGTGCACGGCTCTATTTCCTCCTCCAGCACTTGTCAAACAGTCCATAAAGCACCCAGGACGGCCCTGAGTGAAAGAGGGCCGTAGTAGGGTGCTCCTATAGCGGGCATTAAAATCAGAATGACCGTTAAATGCATTTATGACCATATTTGTGTTTTGGGTTACCAGATGCACGGTTTCAATCACCAGGTGCACGGCTCTATTTCCTCCTCCAGCACTTGTCAAACAGTCCATAAAGCACCCAGGACGGCCCTGAGTGAAAGAGGGCCGTAGTAGGGTGCTCCTATAGCGGGCATTAAAATCAGAATGACCGTTAAATGCATTTATGACCATATTTGTGTTTTTGGGTTACCAGATGCACGGTTTCAATCACCAGGTGCACGGCTCTATTTCCTCCTCCAGCACTTGTCAAACAGTCCATAAAGCACCCAGGACGGCCCTGAGTGAAAGAGGGCCGTAGTAGGGTGCTCCTATAGCGGGCATTAAAATCAGAATGACCGTTAAATGCATTTATGACCATATTTGTGTTTTTGGGTTACCGCTTGTATAGCAATCAGTATCCATCGTGAAATTTCAAAGTGTCCATAATGCACTCAGGTCGCCCCCGACAGAGAGAGGGCCGTAGTAGGGTGTTTCCATAGCGGGCATTAATATCAGAATGACCCTTAAATGCATTTAGGACCATATTTGAATTTTTGGGTTACCAGATGCACGTTTTCAATCACCAGGTGCACGGTTTCAATCACCAGGTGCACGGCTCTATTCCTCCTCCAGCACTTGTCAAACAGTCCATAAAGCACCCAGGACGGCCCTGAGTGAAAGAGGGCCGTAGTAGGGTGCTCCTATAGCGGGCATTAAAATCAGAATGACCGTTAAATGCATTTATGACCATATTTGTGTTTTTGGGTTACCAGATGCACGGTTTCAATCACCAGGTGCACGGCTCTATTTCCTCCTCCAGCACTTGTCAAACAGTCCATAAAGCACCCAGGACGGCCCTGAGTGAAAGAGGGCCGTAGTAGGGTGCTCCTATAGCGGGCATTAAAATCAGAATGACCGTTAAATGCATTTATGACCATATTTGTGTTTTTGGGTTACCAGATGCACGGTTTCAATCACCAGGTGCACGGCTCTATTTCCTCCTCCAGCACTTGTCAAACAGTCCATAAAGCACCCAGGACGGCCCTGAGTGAAAGAGGGCCGTAGTAGGGTGCTCCTATAGCGGGCATTAAAATCAGAATGACCGTTAAATGCATTTATGACCATATTTGTGTTTTTGGGTTACCGCTTGTATAGCAATCAGTATCCTCGTGAAATTTCAAAGTGTCCATAATGCACTCAGGTCGCCCCCGACAGAGAGAGGGCCGTAGTAGGGTGTTTCCATAGCGGGCATTAATATCAGAATGACCCTTAAATGCATTTAGGACCATATTTGAATTTTTGGGTTACCAGATGCACGTTTTCAATCACCAGGTGCACGGTTTCAATCACCAGGTGCACGGCTCTATTTCCTCCTCCAGCACTTGTCAAACAGTCCATAAAGCACCCAGGACGGCCCTGAGTGAAAGAGGGCCGTAGTAGGGTGCTCCTATAGCGGGCATTAAAATCAGAATGACCGTTAAATGCATTTATGACCATATTTGTGTTTTGGGTTACCAGATGCACGGTTTCAATCACCAGGTGCACGGCTCTATTTCCTCCTCCAGCACTTGTCAAACAGTCCATAAAGCACCCAGGACGGCCCTGAGTGAAAGAGGGCCGTAGTAGGGTGCTCCTATAGCGGGCATTAAAATCAGAATGACCGTTAAATGCATTTATGACCATATTTGTGTTTTTGGGTTACCAGATGCACGGTTTCAATCACCAGGTGCACGGCTCTATTTCCTCCTCCAGCACTTGTCAAACAGTCCATAAAGCACCCAGGACGCCCTGAGTGAAAGAGGGCCGTAGTAGTAGGGTGCTCCTATAGCGGGCATTAAAATCAGAATGACCGTTAAATGCATTTATGACCATATTTTGTTTTTGGGTTACCAGATGCACGGTTCAATCACCAGGTGCAGGCTCTATTCCTCCTCCAGCACTTGTCAAACAGTCCATAAAGCACCCAGGACGGCCCTGAGTGAAAGAGGGCCGTAGTAGGGTGCTCCTATAGCGGGCATTAAAATCAGAATGACCGTTAAATGCATTTATGACCATATTTGTGTTTTTGGTTACCAGATGCACGGTTTCAATCACCAGGTGCACGGCTCTATTTCCTCCTCCAGCACTTGTCAAACAGTCCATAAAGCACCCAGGACGGCCCTGAGTGAAAGAGGGCCGTAGTAGGGTGCTCCTATAGCGGGCATTAAAATCAGAATGACCGTTAAATGCATTTATGACCATATTTGTGTTTTGGGTTACCAGATGCACGGTTTCAATCACCAGGTGCACGGCTCTATTTCCTCCTCCAGCACTTGTCAAACAGTCCATAAAGCACCCAGGACGGCCCTGAGTGAAAGAGGGCCGTAGTAGGGTGCTCCTATAGCGGGCATTAAAATCAGAATGACCGTTAAATGCATTTATGACCATATTTGTGTTTTTGGGTTACCGCTTGTATAGCAATCAGTATCCATCGTGAAATTTCAAAGTGTCCATAATGCACTCAGGTCGCCCCCGACAGAGAGAGGGCCGTAGTAGGGTGTTTCCATAGCGGGCATTAATATCAGAATGACCCTTAAATGCATTTAGGACCATATTTGAATTTTTGGGTTACCAGATGCACGTTTTCAATCACCAGGTGCACGGTTTCAATCACCAGGTGCACGGCTCTATTTCCTCCTCCAGCACTTGTCAAACAGTCCATAAAGCACCCAGGACGGCCCTGAGTGAAAGAGGGCCGTAGTAGGGTGCTCCTATAGCGGGCATTAAAATCAGAATGACCGTTAAATGCATTTATGACCATATTTGTGTTTTTGGGTTACCAGATGCACGGTTTCAATCACCAGGTGCACGGCTCTATTTCCTCCTCCAGCACTTGTCAAACAGTCCATAAAGCACCCAGGACGGCCCTGAGTGAAAGAGGGCCGTAGTAGGGTGCTCCTATAGCGGGCATTAAAATCAGAATGACCGTTAAATGCATTTATGACCATATTTGTGTTTTTGGTTACCAGATGCACGGTTTCAATCACCAGGTGCACGGCTCTATTTCCTCCTCCAGCACTTGTCAAACAGTCCATAAAGCACCCAGGACGGCCCTGAGTGAAAGGGGCCGTAGTAGGGGCTCCTATAGCGGGCATTAAAATCAGAATGACCGTGTTTTAACTGGCATTTATGACCATATTTGTGTTTTTGGGTTACCAGATGCCGGTTTTCAATCACAGTGTGCACGGCTCTATTTCTCCTCCAGCACTTGTCAAACAGTCCATAAAGCACCAGGACGGCCCTGAGTGAAAGAGGGCCGTAGTAGGGTGCTCCTATAGCGGGCATTAAAATCAGAATGACCGTTAAATGCATTTATGACCATATTTGTGTTTTTGGGTTACCAGATGCACGGTTTCAATCACCAGGTGCACGGCTCTATTTCCTCCTCCAGCACTTGTCAAACAGTCCATAAAGCACCCAGGACGGCCCTGAGTGAAAGAGGGCCGTAGTAGGGTGCTCCTATAGCGGGCATTAAAATCAGAATGACCGTTAAATGCATTTATGACCATATTTGTGTTTGGGTTACCAGTGCACGGTTTCAATCACCAGGTGCACGGCTCTATTTCCTCCTCCAGCACTTGTCAAACAGTCCATAAAGCACCCAGGACGCCCTGAGTGAAAGAGGGCCGTAGTAGGGTGCTCCTATAGCGGGCATTAAAATCAGAATGACCGTTAAATGCATTTATGACCATATTTGTATGTTTTGGGTTACCAGATGCACGGGTTCAATCACCAGGTGCACGGCTCTATTTCCTCCTCCAGCACTTGTCAAACAGTCCATAAAGCACCCAGGACGGCCCTGAGTGAAAGAGGGCCGTAGTAGGGTGCTCCTATAGCGGGCATTAAAATCAGAATGACCGTTAAATGCATTTATGACCATATTTGTGTTTTTGGGTTACCAGATGCACGGTTTCAATCACCAGGTGCACGGCTCTATTTCCTCCTCCAGCACTTGTCAAACAGTCCATAAAGCACCCAGGACGGCCCTGAGTGAAAGAGGGCCGTAGTAGGGTGCTTCCTATAGCGGGCATTAAAATCAGAATGACCGTTAAATGCATTTATGACCATATTTGTGTTTTGGGTTACCGCTTGTATAGCAATCAGTATCCATCGTGAAATTTCAAAGTGTCCATAATGCACTCAGGTCGCCCCCGACAGAGAGAGGGCCGTAGTAGGGTGTTTCCATAGCGGGCATTAATATCAGAATGACCCTTAAATGCATTTAGGACCATATTTGAATTTTTGGGTTACAGATGCACGTTTTCAATCACCAGGTGCACGGTTCAATCACCAGGTGCACGGCTCTATTTCCTCCTCCAGCACTTGTCAAACAGTCCATAAGCACCCAGGACGGCCCTGAGTGAAAGAGGGCCGTAGTAGGGGTGCTCTATAGCGGGCATTAAAATCAGAATGACCGTTAAATGCATTATGACCATATTTGTGTTTTTGGTTTACCAGATGCACGGTTTCAATCACCAGGTGCACGGCTCTATTTTCCTCCTCCAGCACTTGTCAAACAGTCCATAAAGCACCCAGGACGGCCCTGAGTGAAAGAGTGCCGTAGTAGGGTGCTCCTATAGCGGCATTAAAATCAGAATGACCGTTAAATGCATTTATGACCATATTTGTGTTTTTGGGTTGCGGTTACCAGAGTGCACGGTTTCAATCACCAGGTGCACGGCTCTAATTCCTCCTCCAGCAACTTGTCAAACAGTCCATAAAGCACCCAGGACGGCCCTGAGTGAAAGAGGGCCGTAGTAGGGTGCTCCTATAGCGGGCATTAAAATCAGAATGACCGTTAAATGCATTTATGACCATATTTGTGTTTTTGGGTTACCAGATGCACGGTTTCAATCACCAGGTGCACGGCTCTATTTCCTCCTCCAGCACTTGTCAAACAGTCCATAAAGCACCCAGGACGGCCCTGAGTGAAAGAGGGCCGTAGTAGGGTGCTCCTATAGCGGGCATTAAAATCAGAATGACCGTTTAAATGCATTTATGACCATATTTGTGTTTTTGGGTTACCGCTTGTATAGCAATCAGTATCCATCGTGAAATTTCAAAGTGTCCATAATGCACTCAGGTCGCCCCCGACAGAGAGAGGGCCGTAGTAGGGTGTTTCCATAGCGGGCATTAATATCAGAATGACCCTTAAATGCATTTAGGACCATATTTGAATTTTTGGGTTACCAGATGCACGTTTTCAATCACCAGGTGCACGGTTTCAATCACCAGGTGCACGGCTCTATTTCCTCCTCCAGCACTTGTCAAACAGTCCATAAAGCACCCAGGACGGCCCTGAGTGAAAGAGGGCCGTAGTAGGGTGCTCCTATAGCGGGCATTAAAATCAGAATGACGTAAAATGCATTTATGACCTATTTGTGTTTTTGGGTTACCAGATGCACGGTTTCAATCACCAGCGTGCACGGCTCTATTCCCTCCTCCAGCACTTGTCAAACAGTCCATAAAGCACCCAGGACGGCCTGAGTGAAAGAGGGCCGTAGTAGGGTGCTCCTAAGCGGGCATTAAAATCAGAATGACCGTTAAATGCATTTATGACCATATTTGTGTTTTTGGGTTACCAGATGCACGGTTTCAATCACCAGGTGCACGGCTCTATTTCCTCCTCCAGCACTTGTCAAACAGTCCATAAAGCACCCAGGACGGCCCTGAGTGAAAGAGGGCCGTCAGTAGGGTGCTCCGTATAGCGGGCATTAAATCAGAATGACCGTTAAATGCATTTTATGACCATATTTGTGTTTTTGGGGTTACCAGATGCCACGGTTTCAATCACCAGGGTGCACGGCTCTATTTTCCTCCTCCAGCACTTGTCAAACAGTCCATAAAGCACCCAGGACGGCCCTGAGTGAAAGAGGGCCGTAGGTAGGGTGCTCCTATAGCGGGCATTAAAATCAGAATGACCGTTAATGCATTTATGACCATATTTGTGTTTTTGGGTTACCAGATGCACGGTTTCAATCACCAGGTGCACGGCTCTATTTCCTCCTCCAGCACTTGTCAAACAGTCCATAAAGCACCCAGGACGGCCCTGAGTGAAAGAGGGCCGTAGTAGGGTGCTCCTATAGCGGGCATTAAAATCAGAATGACCGTTAAATGCATTTATGACCAATATTTGTGTTTTTGGGTTACCGCTTGTATAGCAAATCAGTATCCATCGTGAAATTTCAAAGTGTCCATAATGCACTCAGGTCGCCCCCGACAGAGAGAGGCCGTAGTAGGGTGTTTCCATAGCGGGCATTAATATCAGAATGACCCTTAAATGCATTTAGGACCATATTTGAATTTTTGGGTTACCAGATGCACGTTTTCAATCACCAGGTGCACGGTTTCAATCACCAGGTGCACGGCTCTATTTCCTCCTCCAGCACTTGTCAAACAGTCCATAAAGCACCCAGGACGGCCCTGAGTGAAAGAGGGCCGTAGTAGGGTGCTCCTATAGCGGGCATTAAAATCAGAATGACCGTTAAATGCATTTATGACCATATTTGTGTTTTTGGGTTACCAGATGCACGGTTTCAATCACCAGGTGCACGGCTCTATTTCCTCCTCCAGCACTTGTCAAACAGTCCCAATAAGCACCCAGGACGGCCCTGAGTGAAAGAGGGCCGTAGTAGGGTGCTCCTATAGCGGGCATTAAAATCAGAATGACCGTTAAATGCATTTATGACCATATTTGTTTTTGGGTTACCGCTTGTATAGCAATCAGTATCCATCGTGAAATTTCAAAGTGTCCATAATGCACTCAGGTCGCCCCCGACAGAGAGAGGGCCGTAGTAGGGTGTTTCCATAGCGGGCATTAATATCAGAATGACCCTTAAATGGCATTTAGGACCATATTTGAATTTTTGGGTTACCAGATGCACGTTTTCAATCACCAGGTGCACGGTTTCAATCACCAGGTGCACGGCTCTATTTCCTCCTCCAGCACTTGTCAAACAGATCCATAAAGCACCAGGACGGCCCTGAGTGAAAGAGGGCCGTAGTAGGGTGCTCCTTATAGCGGGCATTTAAAATCAGAATGGACCGTTAAAATGCATTTATGACCATATTTGTGTTTTTGGGTACCAGATGCACGGTTTCAATCACCAGGTGCACGGCCTCTATTTCCTCCTCCAGCACTTGTCAAACAGTCCATAAAGCACCCAGGACGGCCTGAGTGAAAGAGGGCCGGTAGTAGGGTGCTCCTATACGCGGCATTAAAATCAGAATGACCGTTTAAATGCATTTATGACCATATTTGTGTTTTTGGGTTACCGCTTGTATAGCAATCAGTATCCATCGTGAAATTTCAAAGTGTCCATAATGCACTCAGGTCGCCCCCGACAGAGAGAGGGCCGTAGTAGGGTGTTTCCATAGCGGGCATTAATATCAGAATGACCCTTAAATGCATTTAGGACCATATTTGAATTTTTGGGTTACCAGATGCACGTTTTCAATCACCAGGTGCACGGTTTCAATCACCAGGTGCACGGCTCTATTTCCTCCTCCAGCACTTGTCAAACAGTCCATAAAGCACCCAGGACGGCCCTGAGTGAAAGAGGGCCGTAGTAGGGTGCTCCTATAGCGGGCATTAAAATCAGAATGACCGTTAAATGCATTTATGACCATATTTGTGTTTTTGGGTTACCAGATGCACGGTTTCAATCACCAGGTGCACGGCTCTATTTCCTCCTCCAGCACTTGTCAAACAGTCCATAAAGCACCCAGGACGGCCCTGAGTGAAAGAGGGCCGTAGTAGGGTGCTCCTATAGCGGGCATTAAAATCAGAATGACCGTTAAATGCATTTATGACCATATTTGTGTTTTTGGGTTACCGCTTGTATAGCAATCAGTATCCATCGTGAAATTTCAAAGTGTCCATAATGCACTCAGGTCGCCCCCGACAGAGAGAGGGCCGTAGTAGGGTGTTTCCATAGCGGGCATTAATATCAGAATGACCCTTAAATGCATTTAGGACCATATTTGAATTTTTGGGTTACCAGATGCACGTTTTCAATCACCAGGTGCACGGTTTCAATCACCAGGTGCACGGCTCTATTTCCTCCTCCAGCACTTGTCAAACAGTCCATAAAGCACCCAGGACGGCCCTGAGTGAAAGAGGGCCGTAGTAGGGTGCTCCTATAGCGGGCATTAAAATCAGAATGACCGTTAAATGCATTTATGACCATATTTGTGTTTTTGGGTTACCAGATGCACGGTTTCAATCACCAGGTGCACGGCTCTATTTCCTCCTCCAGCACTTGTCAAACAGTCCATAAAGCACCCAGGACGGCCCTGAGTGAAAGAGGGCCGTAGTAGGGTGCTCCTATAGCGGGCATTAAAATCAGAATGACCGTTAAATGCATTTATGACCATATTTGTGTTTTTGGGTTACCGCTTGTATAGCAATCAGTATCCATCGTGAAATTTCAAAGTGTCCATAATGCACTCAGGTCGCCCCGACAGAGAGAGGGCCGTAGTAGGGTGTTTCCATAGCGGGCATTAATATCAGAATGACCCTTAAATGCATTTAGGACCATATTTGAATTTTGGGTTACCAGATGCACGTTTTCAATCACCAGGTGCACGGTTTCAATCACCAGGTGCACGGCTCTATTTCCTCCTCCAGCACTTGTCAAACAGTCCATAAAGCACCCAGGACGGCCCTGAGTGAAAGAGGGCCGTAGTAGGGTGCTCCTATAGCGGGCATTAAAATCAGAATGACCGTTAAATGCATTTATGACCATATTTGTGTTTTTGGGTTACCAGATGCACGGTTTCAATCACCAGGTGCACGGCTCTATTTCCTCCTCCAGCACTTGTCAAACAGTCCATAAAGCACCCAGGACGGCCCTGAGTGAAAGAGGGCCGTAGTAGGGTGCTCCTATAGCGGGCATTAAAATCAGAATGACCGTTAAATGCATTTATGACCATATTTGTGTTTTTGGGTTACCGCTTGTATAGCAATCAGTATCCATCGTGAAATTTCAAAGTGTCCATAATGCACTCAGGTCGCCCCCGACAGAGAGAGGGCCGTAGTAGGGTGTTTCCATAGCGGGCATTAATATCAGAATGACCCTTAAATGCATTTAGGACCATATTTGAATTTTTGGGTTACCAGATGCACGTTTTCAATCACCAGGTGCACGGTTTCAATCACCAGGTGCACGGCTCTATTTCCTCCTCCAGCACTTGTCAAACAGTCCATAAAGCACCCAGGACGGCCCTGAGTGAAAGAGGGCCGTAGTAGGGTGCTCCTATAGCGGGCATTAAAATCAGAATGACCGTTAAATGCATTTATGACCATATTTGTGTTTTTGGGTTACCAGATGCACGGTTTCAATCACCAGGTGCACGGCTCTATTTCCTCCTCCAGCACTTGTCAAACAGTCCATAAAGCACCCAGGACGGCCCTGAGTGAAAGAGGGCCGTAGTAGGGTGCTCCTATAGCGGGCATTAAAATCAGAATGACCGTTAAATGCATTTATGACCATATTTGTGTTTTTGGGTTACCGCTTGTATAGCAATCAGTATCCATCGTGAAATTTCAAAGTGTCCATAATGCACTCAGGTCGCCCCCGACAGAGAGAGGGCCGTAGTAGGGTGTTTCCATAGCGGGCATTAATATCAGAATGACCCTTAAATGCATTTAGGACCATATTTGAATTTTTGGGTTACCAGATGCACGTTTTCAATCACCAGGTGCACGGTTTCAATCACCAGGTGCACGGCTCTATTTCCTCCTCCAGCACTTGTCAAACAGTCCATAAAGCACCCAGGACGGCCCTGAGTGAAAGAGGGCCGTAGTAGGGTGCTCCTATAGCGGGCATTAAAATCAGAATGACCGTTAAATGCATTTATGACCATATTTGTGTTTTTGGGTTACCAGATGCACGGTTTCAATCACCAGGTGCACGGCTCTATTTCCTCCTCCAGCACTTGTCAAACAGTCCATAAAGCACCCAGGACGGCCCTGAGTGAAAGAGGGCCGTAGTAGGGTGCTCCTATAGCGGGCATTAAAATCAGAATGACCGTTAAATGCATTTATGACCATATTTGTGTTTTTGGGTTACCGCTTGTATAGCAATCAGTATCCATCGTGAAATTTCAAAGTGTCCATAATGCACTCAGGTCGCCCCCGACAGAGAGAGGGCCGTAGTAGGGTGTTTCCATAGCGGGCATTAATATCAGAATGACCCTTAAATGCATTTAGGACCATATTTGAATTTTTGGGTTACCAGATGCACGTTTTCAATCACCAGGTGCACGGTTTCAATCACCAGGTGCACGGCTCTATTTCCTCCTCCAGCACTTGTCAAACAGTCCATAAAGCACCCAGGACGGCCCTGAGTGAAAGAGGGCCGTAGTAGGGTGCTCCTATAGCGGGCATTAAAATCAGAATGACCGTTAAATGCATTTATGACCATATTTGTGTTTTTGGGTTACCGCTTGTATAGCAATCAGTATCCATCGTGAAATTTCAAAGTGTCCATAATGCACTCAGGTCGCCCCCGACAGAGAGAGGGCCGTAGTAGGGTGTTTCCATAGCGGGCATTAATATCAGAATGACCCTTAAATGCATTTAGGACCATATTTGAATTTTTGGGTTACCAGATGCACGTTTTCAATCACCAGGTGCACGGTTTCAATCACCAGGTGCACGGCTCTATTTCCTCCTCCAGCACTTGTCAAACAGTCCATAAAGCACCCAGGACGGCCCTGAGTGAAAGAGGGCCGTAGTAGGGTGCTCCTATAGCGGGCATTAAAATCAGAATGACCGTTAAATGCATTTATGACCATATTTGTGTTTTTGGGTTACCAGATGCACGGTTTCAATCACCAGGTGCACGGCTCTATTTCCTCCTCCAGCACTTGTCAAACAGTCCATAAAGCACCCAGGACGGCCCTGAGTGAAAGAGGGCCGTAGTAGGGTGCTCCTATAGCGGGCATTAAAATCAGAATGACCGTTAAATGCATTTATGACCATATTTGTGTTTTTGGGTTACCGCTTGTATAGCAATCAGTATCCATCGTGAAATTTCAAAGTGTCCATAATGCACTCAGGTCGCCCCCGACAGAGAGAGGGCCGTAGTAGGGTGTTTCCATAGCGGGCATTAATATCAGAATGACCCTTAAATGCATTTAGGACCATATTTGAATTTTGGGTTACCAGATGCACGTTTTCAATCACCAGGTGCACGGTTTCAATCACCAGGTGCACGGCTCTATTTCCTCCTCCAGCACTTGTCAAACAGTCCATAAAGCACCCAGGACGGCCCTGAGTGAAAGAGGGCCGTAGTAGGGTGCTCCTATAGCGGGCATTAAAATCAGAATGACCGTTAAATGCATTTATGACCATATTTGTGTTTTTGGGTTACCAGATGCACGGTTTCAATCACCAGGTGCACGGCTCTATTTCCTCCTCCAGCACTTGTCAAACAGTCCATAAAGCACCCAGGACGGCCCTGAGTGAAAGAGGGCCGTAGTAGGGTGCTCCTATAGCGGGCATTAAAATCAGAATGACCGTTAAATGCATTTATGACCATATTTGTGTTTTTGGGTTACCGCTTGTATAGCAATCAGTATCCATCGTGAAATTTCAAAGTGTCCATAATGCACTCAGGTCGCCCCCGACAGAGAGAGGGCCGTAGTAGGGTGTTTCCATAGCGGGCATTAATATCAGAATGACCCTTAAATGCATTTAGGACCATATTTGAATTTTTGGGTTACCAGATGCACGTTTTCAATCACCAGGTGCACGGTTTCAATCACCAGGTGCACGGCTCTATTTCCTCCTCCAGCACTTGTCAAACAGTCCATAAAGCACCCAGGACGGCCCTGAGTGAAAGAGGGCCGTAGTAGGGTGCTCCTATAGCGGGCATTAAAATCAGAATGACCGTTAAATGCATTTATGACCATATTTGTGTTTTTGGGTTACCAGATGCACGGTTTCAATCACCAGGTGCACGGCTCTATTTCCTCCTCCAGCACTTGTCAAACAGTCCATAAAGCACCCAGGACGGCCCTGAGTGAAAGAGGGCCGTAGTAGGGTGCTCCTATAGCGGGCATTAAAATCAGAATGACCGTTAAATGCATTTATGACCATATTTGTGTTTTTGGGTTACCAGATGCACGGTTTCAATCACCAGGTGCACGGCTCTATTTCCTCCTCCAGCACTTGTCAAACAGTCCATAAAGCACCCAGGACGGCCCTGAGTGAAAGAGGGCCGTAGTAGGGTGCTCCTATAGCGGGCATTAAAATCAGAATGACCGTTAAATGCATTTATGACCATATTTGTGTTTTTGGGTTACCGCTTGTATAGCAATCAGTATCCATCGTGAAATTTCAAAGTGTCCATAATGCACTCAGGTCGCCCCCGACAGAGAGAGGGCCGTAGTAGGGTGTTTCCATAGCGGGCATTAATATCAGAATGACCCTTAAATGCATTTAGGACCATATTTGAATTTTTGGGTTACCAGATGCACGTTTTCAATCACCAGGTGCACGGTTTCAATCACCAGGTGCACGGCTCTATTTCCTCCTCCAGCACTTGTCAAACAGTCCATAAAGCACCCAGGACGGCCCTGAGTGAAAGAGGGCCGTAGTAGGGTGCTCCTATAGCGGGCATTAAAATCAGAATGACCGTTAAATGCATTTATGACCATATTTGTGTTTTTGGGTTACCAGATGCACGGTTTCAATCACCAGGTGCACGGCTCTATTTCCTCCTCCAGCACTTGTCAAACAGTCCATAAAGCACCCAGGACGGCCCTGAGTGAAAGAGGGCCGTAGTAGGGTGCTCCTATAGCGGGCATTAAAATCAGAATGACCGTTAAATGCATTTATGACCATATTTGTGTTTTTGGGTTACCGCTTGTATAGCAATCAGTATCCATCGTGAAATTTCAAAGTGTCCATAATGCACTCAGGTCGCCCCCGACAGAGAGAGGGCCGTAGTAGGGTGTTTCCATAGCGGGCATTAATATCAGAATGACCCTTAAATGCATTTAGGACCATATTTGAATTTTTGGGTTACCAGATGCACGTTTTCAATCACCAGGTGCACGGTTTCAATCACCAGGTGCACGGCTCTATTTCCTCCTCCAGCACTTGTCAAACAGTCCATAAAGCACCCAGGACGGCCCTGAGTGAAAGAGGGCCGTAGTAGGGTGCTCCTATAGCGGGCATTAAAATCAGAATGACCGTTAAATGCATTTATGACCATATTTGTGTTTTTGGGTTACCGCTTGTATAGCAATCAGTATCCATCGTGAAATTTCAAAGTGTCCATAATGCACTCAGGTCGCCCCCGACAGAGAGAGGGCCGTAGTAGGGTGTTTCCATAGCGGGCATTAATATCAGAATGACCCTTAAATGCATTTAGGACCATATTTGAATTTTTGGGTTACCAGATGCACGTTTTCAATCACCAGGTGCACGGTTTCAATCACCAGGTGCACGGCTCTATTTCCTCCTCCAGCACTTGTCAAACAGTCCATAAAGCACCCAGGACGGCCCTGAGTGAAAGAGGGCCGTAGTAGGGTGCTCCTATAGCGGGCATTAAAATCAGAATGACCGTTAAATGCATTTATGACCATATTTGTGTTTTTGGGTTACCAGATGCACGGTTTCAATCACCAGGTGCACGGCTCTATTTCCTCCTCCAGCACTTGTCAAACAGTCCATAAAGCACCCAGGACGGCCCTGAGTGAAAGAGGGCCGTAGTAGGGTGCTCCTATAGCGGGCATTAAAATCAGAATGACCGTTAAATGCATTTATGACCATATTTGTGTTTTTGGGTTACCGCTTGTATAGCAATCAGTATCCATCGTGAAATTTCAAAGTGTCCATAATGCACTCAGGTCGCCCCCGACAGAGAAGAGGGCCGTAGTAGGGTGTTTCCATAGCGGGCATTAATATCAGAATGACCCTTAAATGCATTTAGGACCATATTTGAATTTTTGGGTTACCAGATGCACGTTTTCAATCACCAGGTGCACGGTTTCAATCACCAGGTGCACGGCTCTATTTCCTCCTCCAGCACTTGTCAAACAGTCCATAAAGCACCCAGGACGGCCCTGAGTGAAAGAGGGCCGTAGTAGGGTGCTCCTATAGCGGGCATTAAAATCAGAATGACCGTTAAATGCATTTATGACCATATTTGTGTTTTTGGGTTACCAGATGCACGGTTTCAATCACCAGGTGCACGGCTCTATTTCCTCCTCCAGCACTTGTCAAACAGTCCATAAAGCACCCAGGACGGCCCTGAGTGAAAGAGGGCCGTAGTAGGGTGCTCCTATAGCGGGCATTAAAATCAGAATGACCGTTAAATGCATTTATGACCATATTTGTGTTTTTGGGTTACCGCTTGTATAGCAATCAGTATCCATCGTGAAATTTCAAAGTGTCCATAATGCACTCAGGTCGCCCCCGACAGAGAGAGGGCCGTAGTAGGGTGTTTCCATAGCGGGCATTAATATCAGAATGACCCTTAAATGCATTTAGGACCATATTTGAATTTTTGGGTTACCAGATGCACGTTTTCAATCACCAGGTGCACGGTTTCAATCACCAGGTGCACGGCTCTATTTCCTCCTCCAGCACTTGTCAAACAGTCCATAAAGCACCCAGGACGGCCCTGAGTGAAAGAGGGCCGTAGTAGGGTGCTCCTATAGCGGGCATTAAAATCAGAATGACCGTTAAATGCATTTATGACCATATTTGTGTTTTTGGGTTACCGCTTGTATAGCAATCAGTATCCATCGTGAAATTTCAAAGTGTCCATAATGCACTCAGGTCGCCCCCGACAGAGAGAGGGCCGTAGTAGGGTGTTTCCATAGCGGGCATTAATATCAGAATGACCCTTAAATGCATTTAGGACCATATTTGAATTTTTGGGTTACCAGATGCACGTTTTCAATCACCAGGTGCACGGTTTCAATCACCAGGTGCACGGCTCTATTTCCTCCTCCAGCACTTGTCAAACAGTCCATAAAGCACCCAGGACGGCCCTGAGTGAAAGAGGGCCGTAGTAGGGTGCTCCTATAGCGGGCATTAAAATCAGAATGACCGTTAAATGCATTTATGACCATATTTGTGTTTTTGGGTTACCAGATGCACGGTTTCAATCACCAGGTGCACGGCTCTATTTCCTCCTCCAGCACTTGTCAAACAGTCCATAAAGCACCCAGGACGGCCCTGAGTGAAAGAGGGCCGTAGTAGGGTGCTCCTATAGCGGGCATTAAAATCAGAATGACCGTTAAATGCATTTATGACCATATTTGTGTTTTTGGGTTACCAGATGCACGGTTTCAATCACCAGGTGCACGGCTCTATTTCCTCCTCCAGCACTTGTCAAACAGTCCATAAAGCACCCAGGACGGCCCTGAGTGAAAGAGGGCCGTAGTAGGGTGCTCCTATAGCGGGCATTAAAATCAGAATGACCGTTAAATGCATTTATGACCATATTTGTGTTTTTGGGTTACCGCTTGTATAGCAATCAGTATCCATCGTGAAATTTCAAAGTGTCCATAATGCACTCAGGTCGCCCCCGACAGAGAGAGGGCCGTAGTAGGGTGTTTCCATAGCGGGCATTAATATCAGAATGACCCTTAAATGCATTTAGGACCATATTTGAATTTTTGGGTTACCAGATGCACGTTTTCAATCACCAGGTGCACGGTTTCAATCACCAGGTGCACGGCTCTATTTCCTCCTCCAGCACTTGTCAAACAGTCCATAAAGCACCCAGGACGGCCCTGAGTGAAAGAGGGCCGTAGTAGGGTGCTCCTATAGCGGGCATTAAAATCAGAATGACCGTTAAATGCATTTATGACCATATTTGTGTTTTTGGGTTACCAGATGCACGGTTTCAATCACCAGGTGCACGGCTCTATTTCCTCCTCCAGCACTTGTCAAACAGTCCATAAAGCACCCAGGACGGCCCTGAGTGAAAGAGGGCCGTAGTAGGGTGCTCCTATAGCGGGCATTAAAATCAGAATGACCGTTAAATGCATTTATGACCATATTTGTGTTTTTGGGTTACCGCTTGTATAGCAATCAGTATCCATCGTGAAATTTCAAAGTGTCCATAATGCACTCAGGTCGCCCCCGACAGAGAGAGGGCCGTAGTAGGGTGTTTCCATAGCGGGCATTAATATCAGAATGACCCTTAAATGCATTTAGGACCATATTTGAATTTTTGGGTTACCAGATGCACGTTTTCAATCACCAGGTGCACGGTTTCAATCACCAGGTGCACGGCTCTATTTCCTCCTCCAGCACTTGTCAAACAGTCCATAAAGCACCCAGGACGGCCCTGAGTGAAAGAGGGCCGTAGTAGGGTGCTCCTATAGCGGGCATTAAAATCAGAATGACCGTTAAATGCATTTATGACCATATTTGTGTTTTTGGGTTACCAGATGCACGGTTTCAATCACCAGGTGCACGGCTCTATTTCCTCCTCCAGCACTTGTCAAACAGTCCATAAAGCACCCAGGACGGCCCTGAGTGAAAGAGGGCCGTAGTAGGGTGCTCCTATAGCGGGCATTAAAATCAGAATGACCGTTAAATGCATTTATGACCATATTTGTGTTTTTGGGTTACCAGATGCACGGTTTCAATCACCAGGTGCACGGCTCTATTTCCTCCTCCAGCACTTGTCAAACAGTCCATAAAGCACCCAGGACGGCCCTGAGTGAAAGAGGGCCGTAGTAGGGTGCTCCTATAGCGGGCATTAAAATCAGAATGACCGTTAAATGCATTTATGACCATATTTGTGTTTTTGGGTTACCGCTTGTATAGCAATCAGTATCCATCGTGAAATTTCAAAGTGTCCATAATGCACTCAGGTCGCCCCCGACAGAGAGAGGGCCGTAGTAGGGTGTTTCCATAGCGGGCATTAATATCAGAATGACCCTTAAATGCATTTAGGACCATATTTGAATTTTTGGGTTACCAGATGCACGTTTTCAATCACCAGGTGCACGGTTTCAATCACCAGGTGCACGGCTCTATTTCCTCCTCCAGCACTTGTCAAACAGTCCATAAAGCACCCAGGACGGCCCTGAGTGAAAGAGGGCCGTAGTAGGGTGCTCCTATAGCGGGCATTAAAATCAGAATGACCGTTAAATGCATTTATGACCATATTTGTGTTTTTGGGTTACCAGATGCACGGTTTCAATCACCAGGTGCACGGCTCTATTTCCTCCTCCAGCACTTGTCAAACAGTCCATAAAGCACCCAGGACGGCCCTGAGTGAAAGAGGGCCGTAGTAGGGTGCTCCTATAGCGGGCATTAAAATCAGAATGACCGTTAAATGCATTTATGACCATATTTGTGTTTTTGGGTTACCGCTTGTATAGCAATCAGTATCCATCGTGAAATTTCAAAGTGTCCATAATGCACTCAGGTCGCCCCCGACAGAGAGAGGGCCGTAGTAGGGTGTTTCCATAGCGGGCATTAATATCAGAATGACCCTTAAATGCATTTAGGACCATATTTGAATTTTTGGGTTACCAGATGCACGTTTTCAATCACCAGGTGCACGGTTTCAATCACCAGGTGCACGGCTCTATTTCCTCCTCCAGCACTTGTCAAACAGTCCATAAAGCACCCAGGACGGCCCTGAGTGAAAGAGGGCCGTAGTAGGGTGCTCCTATAGCGGGCATTAAAATCAGAATGACCGTTAAATGCATTTATGACCATATTTGTGTTTTTGGGTTACCGCTTGTATAGCAATCAGTATCCATCGTGAATTTCAAAGTCCATAAAGCACCCAGGACGGCCCTGAGTGAAAGAGGGCCGTAGTAGGGTGCTCCTATAGCGGGCATTAAAATCAGAATGACCGTTAAATGCATTTATGACCATATTTGTTTTTGGGTTACCAGATGCACGTTTCAATCACCAGGTGCACGGTTTCAATCACCAGGTGCACGGCTCTATTTCCTCCTCCAGCACTTGTCAAACAGTCCATAAAGCACCCAGGACGGCCCTGAGTGAAAGAGGGCCGTAGTAGGGTGCTCCTATAGCGGGCATTAAAATCAGAATGACCGTTAAATGCATTTATGACCATATTTGTGTTTTTGGGTTACCGCTTGTATAGCAATCAGTATCCATCGTGAAATTTCAAAGTGTCCATAATGCACTCAGGTCGCCCCCGACAGAGAGAGGGCCGTAGTAGGGTGTTTCCATAGCGGGCATTAATATCAGAATGACCCTTAAATGCATTTAGGACCATATTTGAATTTTTGGGTTACCAGATGCACGTTTTCAATCACCAGGTGCACGGTTTCAATCACCAGGTGCACGGCTCTATTTCCTCCTCCAGCACTTGTCAAACAGTCCATAAAGCACCCAGGACGGCCCTGAGTGAAAGAGGGCCGTAGTAGGGTGCTCCTATAGCGGGCATTAAAATCAGAATGACCGTTAAATGCATTTATGACCATATTTGTGTTTTTGGGTTACCAGATGCACGGTTTCAATCACCAGGTGCACGGCTCTATTTCCTCCTCCAGCACTTGTCAAACAGTCCATAAAGCACCCAGGACGGCCCTGAGTGAAAGAGGGCCGTAGTAGGGTGCTCCTATAGCGGGCATTAAAATCAGAATGACCGTTAAATGCATTTATGACCATATTTGTGTTTTTGGGTTACCGCTTGTATAGCAATCAGTATCCATCGTGAAATTTCAAAGTGTCCATAATGCACTCAGGTCGCCCCCGACAGAGAGAGGGCCGTAGTAGGGTGTTTCCATAGCGGGCATTAATATCAGAATGACCCTTAAATGCATTTAGGACCATATTTGAATTTTTGGGTTACCAGATGCACGTTTTCAATCACCAGGTGCACGGTTTCAATCACCAGGTGCACGGCTCTATTTCCTCCTCCAGCACTTGTCAAACAGTCCATAAAGCACCCAGGACGGCCCTGAGTGAAAGAGGGCCGTAGTAGGGTGCTCCTATAGCGGGCATTAAAATCAGAATGACCGTTAAATGCATTTATGACCATATTTGTGTTTTTGGGTTACCAGATGCACGGTTTCAATCACCAGGTGCACGGCTCTATTTCCTCCTCCAGCACTTGTCAAACAGTCCATAAAGCACCCAGGACGGCCCTGAGTGAAAGAGGGCCGTAGTAGGGTGCTCCTATAGCGGGCATTAAAATCAGAATGACCGTTAAATGCATTTATGACCATATTTGTGTTTTTGGGTTACCGCTTGTATAGCAATCAGTATCCATCGTGAAATTTCAAAGTGTCCATAATGCACTCAGGTCGCCCCCGACAGAGAGAGGGCCGTAGTAGGGTGTTTCCATAGCGGGCATTAATATCAGAATGACCCTTAAATGCATTTAGGACCATATTTGAATTTTTGGGTTACCAGATGCACGTTTTCAATCACCAGGTGCACGGTTTCAATCACCAGGTGCACGGCTCTATTTCCTCCTCCAGCACTTGTCAAACAGTCCATAAAGCACCCAGGACGGCCCTGAGTGAAAGAGGGCCGTAGTAGGGTGCTCCTATAGCGGGCATTAAAATCAGAATGACCGTTAAATGCATTTATGACCATATTTGTGTTTTTGGGTTACCAGATGCACGGTTTCAATCACCAGGTGCACGGCTCTATTTCCTCCTCCAGCACTTGTCAAACAGTCCATAAAGCACCCAGGACGGCCCTGAGTGAAAGAGGGCCGTAGTAGGGTGCTCCTATAGCGGGCATTAAAATCAGAATGACCGTTAAATGCATTTATGACCATATTTGTGTTTTTGGGTTACCAGATGCACGGTTTCAATCACCAGGTGCACGGCTCTATTTCCTCCTCCAGCACTTGTCAAACAGTCCATAAAGCACCCAGGACGGCCCTGAGTGAAAGAGGGCCGTAGTAGGGTGCTCCTATAGCGGGCATTAAAATCAGAATGACCGTTAAATGCATTTATGACCATATTTGTGTTTTGGGTTACCGCTTGTATAGCAATCAGTATCCATCGTGAAATTTCAAAGTGTCCATAATGCACTCAGGTCGCCCCCGACAGAGAGAGGGCCGTAGTAGGGTGTTTCCATAGCGGGCATTAATATCAGAATGACCCTTAAATGCATTTAGGACCATATTTGAATTTTTGGGTTACCAGATGCACGTTTTCAATCACCAGGTGCACGGTTTCAATCACCAGGTGCACGGCTCTATTTCCTCCTCCAGCACTTGTCAAACAGTCCATAAAGCACCCAGGACGGCCCTGAGTGAAAGAGGGCCGTAGTAGGGTGCTCCTATAGCGGGCATTAAAATCAGAATGACCGTTAAATGCATTTATGACCATATTTGTGTTTTTGGGTTACCAGATGCACGGTTTCAATCACCAGGTGCACGGCTCTATTTCCTCCTCCAGCACTTGTCAAACAGTCCATAAAGCACCCAGGACGGCCCTGAGTGAAAGAGGGCCGTAGTAGGGTGCTCCTATAGCGGGCATTAAAATCAGAATGACCGTTAAATGCATTTATGACCATATTTGTGTTTTTGGGTTACCGCTTGTATAGCAATCAGTATCCATCGTGAAATTTCAAAGTGTCCATAATGCACTCAGGTCGCCCCGACAGAGAGAGGGCCGTAGTAGGGTGTTTCCATAGCGGGCATTAATATCAGAATGACCCTTAAATGCATTTAGGACCATATTTGAATTTTTGGGTTACCAGATGCACGTTTTCAATCACCAGGTGCACGGTTTCAATCACCAGGTGCACGGCTCTATTTCCTCCTCCAGCACTTGTCAAACAGTCCATAAAGCACCCAGGACGGCCCTGAGTGAAAGAGGGCCGTAGTAGGGTGCTCCTATAGCGGGCATTAAAATCAGAATGACCGTTAAATGCATTTATGACCATATTTGTGTTTTTGGGTTACCAGATGCACGGTTTCAATCACCAGGTGCACGGCTCTATTTCCTCCTCCAGCACTTGTCAAACAGTCCATAAAGCACCCAGGACGGCCCTGAGTGAAAGAGGGCCGTAGTAGGGTGCTCCTATAGCGGGCATTAAAATCAGAATGACCGTTAAATGCATTTATGACCATATTTGTGTTTTTGGGTTACCAGATGCACGGTTTCAATCACCAGGTGCACGGCTCTATTTCCTCCTCCAGCACTTGTCAAACAGTCCATAAAGCACCCAGGACGGCCCTGAGTGAAAGAGGGCCGTAGTAGGGTGCTCCTATAGCGGGCATTAAAATCAGAATGACCGTTAAATGCATTTATGACCATATTTGTGTTTTGGGTTACCAGATGCACGGTTTCAATCACCAGGTGCACGGCTCTATTTCCTCCTCCAGCACTTGTCAAACAGTCCATAAAGCACCCAGGACGGCCCTGAGTGAAAGAGGGCCGTAGTAGGGTGCTCCTATAGCGGGCATTAAAATCAGAATGACCGTTAAATGCATTTATGACCATATTTGTGTTTTTGGGTTACCAGATGCACGGTTTCAATCACCAGGTGCACGGCTCTATTTCCTCCTCCAGCACTTGTCAAACAGTCCATAAAGCACCCAGGACGGCCCTGAGTGAAAGAGGGCCGTAGTAGGGTGCTCCTATAGCGGGCATTAAAATCAGAATGACCGTTAAATGCATTTATGACCATATTTGTGTTTTTGGGTTACCGCTTGTATAGCAATCAGTATCCATCGTGAAATTTCAAAGTGTCCATAATGCACTCAGGTCGCCCCGACAGAGAGAGGGCCGTAGTAGGGTGTTTCCATAGCGGGCATTAATATCAGAATGACCCTTAAATGCATTTAGGACCATATTTGAATTTTTGGGTTACCAGATGCACGTTTTCAATCACCAGGTGCACGGTTTCAATCACCAGGTGCACGGCTCTATTCCTCCTCCAGCACTTGTCAAACAGTCCATAAAGCACCCAGGACGGCCCTGAGTGAAAGAGGGCCGTAGTAGGGTGCTCCTATAGCGGGCATTAAAATCAGAATGACCGTTAAATGCATTTATGACCATATTTGTGTTTTTGGGTTACCAGATGCACGGTTTCAATCACCAGGTGCACGGCTCTATTTCCTCCTCCAGCACTTGTCAAACAGTCCATAAAGCACCCAGGACGGCCCTGAGTGAAAGAGGGCCGTAGTAGGGTGCTCCTATAGCGGGCATTAAAATCAGAATGACCGTTAAATGCATTTATGACCATATTTGTGTTTTTGGGTTACCAGATGCACGGTTTCAATCACCAGGTGCACGGCTCTATTTCCTCCTCCAGCACTTGTCAAACAGTCCATAAAGCACCCAGGACGGCCCTGAGTGAAAGAGGGCCGTAGTAGGGTGCTCCTATAGCGGGCATTAAAATCAGAATGACCGTTAAATGCATTTATGACCATATTTGTGTTTTTGGGTTACCGCTTGTATAGCAATCAGTATCCATCGTGAAATTTCAAAGTGTCCATAATGCACTCAGGTCGCCCCCGACAGAGAGAGGGCCGTAGTAGGGTGTTTCCATAGCGGGCATTAATATCAGAATGACCCTTAAATGCATTTAGGACCATATTTGAATTTTTGGGTTACCAGATGCACGTTTTCAATCACCAGGTGCACGGTTTCAATCACCAGGTGCACGGCTCTATTTCCTCCTCCAGCACTTGTCAAACAGTCCATAAAGCACCCAGGACGGCCCTGAGTGAAAGAGGGCCGTAGTAGGGTGCTCCTATAGCGGGCATTAAAATCAGAATGACCGTTAAATGCATTTATGACCATATTTGTGTTTTTGGGTTACCGCTTGTATCAGCAAAATTCAAAGTGTCCATAATGCACCAGGTCGCACAGAGAGAGGGCCGTAGTAGGGTGTTCCATAGCGGGCATTAAAATCAGAATGACCGTTAAATGCATTTATGACCATATTTGAATTTTTGGGTTACCAGATGCACGTTTTCAATCACCAGGTGCACGGCTCTGCACGGCTCCCTCCTCCAGCACTTGTCAAACAGTCCATAAAGCACCCAGGACGGCCCTGAGTGAAAGAGGGCCGTAGTAGGGTGCTCCTATAGCGGGCATTAAAATCAGAATGACCGTTAAATGCATTTATGACCATATTTGTGTTTTTGGGTTACCGCTTGTATAGCAATCAGTATCCATCGTGAAATTTCAAAGTGTCCATAATGCACTCAGGTCGCCCCCGACAGAGAGAGGGCCGTAGTAGGGTGTTTCCATAGCGGGCATTAATATCAGAATGACCCTTAAATGCATTTAGGACCATATTTGAATTTTTGGTTACCAGATGCACGTTTTCAATCACCAGGTGCACGGTTTCAATCACCAGGTGCACGGCTCTATTTCCTCCTCCAGCACTTGTCAAACAGTCCATAAAGCACCCAGGACGGCCCTGAGTGAAAGAGGGCCGTAGTAGGGTGCTCCTATAGCGGGCATTAAAATCAGAATGACCGTTAAATGCATTTATGACCATATTTGTGTTTTTGGGTTACCAGATGCACGGTTTCAATCACCAGGTGCACGGCTCTATTTCCTCCTCCAGCACTTGTCAAACAGTCCATAAAGCACCCAGGACGGCCCTGAGTGAAAGAGGGCCGTAGTAGGGTGCTCCTATAGCGGGCATTAAAATCAGAATGACCGTTAAATGCATTTATGACCATATTTGTGTTTTTGGGTTACCGCTTGTATAGCAATCAGTATCCATCGTGAAATTTCAAAGTGTCCATAATGCACTCAGGTCGCCCCCGACAGAGAGAGGGCCGTAGTAGGGTGTTTCCATAGCGGGCATTAATATCAGAATGACCCTTAAATGCATTTAGGACCATATTTGAATTTTTGGGTTACCAGATGCACGTTTTCAATCACCAGGTGCACGGTTTCAATCACCAGGTGCACGGCTCTATTTCCTCCTCCAGCACTTGTCAAACAGTCCATAAAGCACCCAGGACGGCCCTGAGTGAAAGAGGGCCGTAGTAGGGTGCTCCTATAGCGGGCATTAAAATCAGAATGACCGTTAAATGCATTTATGACCATATTTGTGTTTTTGGGTTACCAGATGCACGGTTTCAATCACCAGGTGCACGGCTCTATTTCCTCCTCCAGCACTTGTCAAACAGTCCATAAAGCACCCAGGACGGCCCTGAGTGAAAGAGGGCCGTAGTAGGGTGCTCCTATAGCGGGCATTAAAATCAGAATGACCGTTAAATGCATTTATGACCATATTTGTGTTTTTGGGTTACCGCTTGTATAGCAATCAGTATCCATCGTGAAATTTCAAAGTGTCCATAATGCACTCAGGTCGCCCCCGACAGAGAGAGGGCCGTAGTAGGGTGTTTCCATAGCGGGCATTAATATCAGAATGACCCTTAAATGCATTTAGGACCATATTTGAATTTTTGGGTTACCAGATGCACGTTTTCAATCACCAGGTGCACGGTTTCAATCACCAGGTGCACGGCTCTATTTCCTCCTCCAGCACTTGTCAAACAGTCCATAAAGCACCCAGGACGGCCCTGAGTGAAAGAGGGCCGTAGTAGGGTGCTCCTATAGCGGGCATTAAAATCAGAATGACCGTTAAATGCATTTATGACCATATTTGTGTTTTTGGGTTACCAGATGCACGGTTTCAATCACCAGGTGCACGGCTCTATTTCCTCCTCCAGCACTTGTCAAACAGTCCATAAAGCACCCAGGACGGCCCTGAGTGAAAGAGGGCCGTAGTAGGGTGCTCCTATAGCGGGCATTAAAATCAGAATGACCGTTAAATGCATTTATGACCATATTTGTGTTTTTGGGTTACCGCTTGTATAGCAATCAGTATCCATCGTGAAATTTCAAAGTGTCCATAATGCACTCAGGTCGCCCCCGACAGAGAGAGGGCCGTAGTAGGGTGTTTCCATAGCGGGCATTAATATCAGAATGACCCTTAAATGCATTTAGGACCATATTTGAATTTTTGGGTTACCAGATGCACGTTTTCAATCACCAGGTGCACGGTTTCAATCACCAGGTGCACGGCTCTATTTCCTCCTCCAGCACTTGTCAAACAGTCCATAAAGCACCCAGGACGGCCCTGAGTGAAAGAGGGCCGTAGTAGGGTGCTCCTATAGCGGGCATTAAAATCAGAATGACCGTTAAATGCATTTATGACCATATTTGTGTTTTTGGGTTACCAGATGCACGGTTTCAATCACCAGGTGCACGGCTCTATTTCCTCCTCCAGCACTTGTCAAACAGTCCATAAAGCACCCAGGACGGCCCTGAGTGAAAGAGGGCCGTAGTAGGGTGCTCCTATAGCGGGCATTAAAATCAGAATGACCGTTAAATGCATTTATGACCATATTTGTGTTTTTGGGTTACCGCTTGTATAGCAATCAGTATCCATCGTGAAATTTCAAAGTGTCCATAATGCACTCAGGTCGCCCCCGACAGAGAGAGGGCCGTAGTAGGGTGTTTCCATAGCGGGCATTAATATCAGAATGACCCTTAAATGCATTTAGGACCATATTTGAATTTTTGGGTTACCAGATGCACGTTTTCAATCACCAGGTGCACGGTTTCAATCACCAGGTGCACGGCTCTATTTCCTCCTCCAGCACTTGTCAAACAGTCCATAAAGCACCCAGGACGGCCCTGAGTGAAAGAGGGCCGTAGTAGGGTGCTCCTATAGCGGGCATTAAAATCAGAATGACCGTTAAATGCATTTATGACCATATTTGTGTTTTTGGGTTACCAGATGCACGGTTTCAATCACCAGGTGCACGGCTCTATTTCCTCCTCCAGCACTTGTCAAACAGTCCATAAAGCACCCAGGACGGCCCTGAGTGAAAGAGGGCCGTAGTAGGGTGCTCCTATAGCGGGCATTAAAATCAGAATGACCGTTAAATGCATTTATGACCATATTTGTGTTTTTGGGTTACCGCTTGTATAGCAATCAGTATCCATCGTGAAATTTCAAAGTGTCCATAATGCACTCAGGTCGCCCCCGACAGAGAGAGGGCCGTAGTAGGGTGTTTCCATAGCGGGCATTAATATCAGAATGACCCTTAAATGCATTTAGGACCATATTTGAATTTTTGGGTTACCAGATGCACGTTTTCAATCACCAGGTGCACGGTTTCAATCACCAGGTGCACGGCTCTATTTCCTCCTCCAGCACTTGTCAAACAGTCCATAAAGCACCCAGGACGGCCCTGAGTGAAAGAGGGCCGTAGTAGGGTGCTCCTATAGCGGGCATTAAAATCAGAATGACCGTTAAATGCATTTATGACCATATTTGTGTTTTTGGGTTACCAGATGCACGGTTTCAATCACCAGGTGCACGGCTCTATTTCCTCCTCCAGCACTTGTCAAACAGTCCATAAAGCACCCAGGACGGCCCTGAGTGAAAGAGGGCCGTAGTAGGGTGCTCCTATAGCGGGCATTAAAATCAGAATGACCGTTAAATGCATTTATGACCATATTTGTGTTTTTGGGTTACCAGATGCACGGTTTCAATCACCAGGTGCACGGCTCTATTTCCTCCTCCAGCACTTGTCAAACAGTCCATAAAGCACCCAGGACGGCCCTGAGTGAAAGAGGGCCGTAGTAGGGTGCTCCTATAGCGGGCATTAAAATCAGAATGACCGTTAAATGCATTTATGACCATATTTGTGTTTTTGGGTTACCGCTTGTATAGCAATCAGTATCCATCGTGAAATTTCAAAGTGTCCATAATGCACTCAGGTCGCCCCCGACAGAGAGAGGGCCGTAGTAGGGTGTTTCCATAGCGGGCATTAATATCAGAATGACCCTTAAATGCATTTAGGACCATATTTGAATTTTTGGGTTACCAGATGCACGTTTTCAATCACCAGGTGCACGGTTTCAATCACCAGGTGCACGGCTCTATTTCCTCCTCCAGCACTTGTCAAACAGTCCATAAAGCACCCAGGACGGCCCTGAGTGAAAGAGGGCCGTAGTAGGGTGCTCCTATAGCGGGCATTAAAATCAGAATGACCGTTAAATGCATTTATGACCATATTTGTGTTTTTGGGTTACCAGATGCACGGTTTCAATCACCAGGTGCACGGCTCTATTTCCTCCTCCAGCACTTGTCAAACAGTCCATAAAGCACCCAGGACGGCCCTGAGTGAAAGAGGGCCGTAGTAGGGTGCTCCTATAGCGGGCATTAAAATCAGAATGACCGTTAAATGCATTTATGACCATATTTGTGTTTTTGGGTTACCGCTTGTATAGCAATCAGTATCCATCGTGAAATTTCAAAGTGTCCATAATGCACTCAGGTCGCCCCCGACAGAGAGAGGGCCGTAGTAGGGTGTTTCCATAGCGGGCATTAATATCAGAATGACCCTTAAATGCATTTAGGACCATATTTGAATTTTTGGGTTACCAGATGCACGTTTTCAATCACCAGGTGCACGGTTTCAATCACCAGGTGCACGGCTCTATTTCCTCCTCCAGCACTTGTCAAACAGTCCATAAAGCACCCAGGACGGCCCTGAGTGAAAGAGGGCCGTAGTAGGGTGCTCCTATAGCGGGCATTAAAATCAGAATGACCGTTAAATGCATTTATGACCATATTTGTGTTTTTGGGTTACCAGATGCACGGTTTCAATCACCAGGTGCACGGCTCTATTTCCTCCTCCAGCACTTGTCAAACAGTCCATAAAGCACCCAGGACGGCCCTGAGTGAAAGAGGGCCGTAGTAGGGTGCTCCTATAGCGGGCATTAAAATCAGAATGACCGTTAAATGCATTTATGACCATATTTGTGTTTTTGGGTTACCAGATGCACGGTTTCAATCACCAGGTGCACGGCTCTATTTCCTCCTCCAGCACTTGTCAAACAGTCCATAAAGCACCCAGGACGGCCCTGAGTGAAAGAGGGCCGTAGTAGGGTGCTCCTATAGCGGGCATTAAAATCAGAATGACCGTTAAATGCATTTATGACCATATTTGTGTTTTTGGGTTACCGCTTGTATAGCAATCAGTATCCATCGTGAAATTTCAAAGTGTCCATAATGCACTCAGGTCGCCCCCGACAGAGAGAGGGCCGTAGTAGGGTGTTTCCATAGCGGGCATTAATATCAGAATGACCCTTAAATGCATTTAGGACCATATTTGAATTTTTGGGTTACCAGATGCACGTTTTCAATCACCAGGTGCACGGTTTCAATCACCAGGTGCACGGCTCTATTTCCTCCTCCAGCACTTGTCAAACAGTCCATAAAGCACCCAGGACGGCCCTGAGTGAAAGAGGGCCGTAGTAGGGTGCTCCTATAGCGGGCATTAAAATCAGAATGACCGTTAAATGCATTTATGACCATATTTGTGTTTTTGGGTTACCAGATGCACGGTTTCAATCACCAGGTGCACGGCTCTATTTCCTCCTCCAGCACTTGTCAAACAGTCCATAAAGCACCCAGGACGGCCCTGAGTGAAAGAGGGCCGTAGTAGGGTGCTCCTATAGCGGGCATTAAAATCAGAATGACCGTTAAATGCATTTATGACCATATTTGTGTTTTTGGGTTACCGCTTGTATAGCAATCAGTATCCATCGTGAAATTTCAAAGTGTCCATAATGCACTCAGGTCGCCCCCGACAGAGAGAGGGCCGTAGTAGGGTGTTTCCATAGCGGGCATTAATATCAGAATGACCCTTAAATGCATTTAGGACCATATTTGAATTTTTGGGTTACCAGATGCACGTTTTCAATCACCAGGTGCACGGTTTCAATCACCAGGTGCACGGCTCTATTTCCTCCTCCAGCACTTGTCAAACAGTCCATAAAGCACCCAGGACGGCCCTGAGTGAAAGAGGGCCGTAGTAGGGTGCTCCTATAGCGGGCATTAAAATCAGAATGACCGTTAAATGCATTTATGACCATATTTGTGTTTTTGGGTTACCAGATGCACGGTTTCAATCACCAGGTGCACGGCTCTATTTCCTCCTCCAGCACTTGTCAAACAGTCCATAAAGCACCCAGGACGGCCCTGAGTGAAAGAGGGCCGTAGTAGGGTGCTCCTATAGCGGGCATTAAAATCAGAATGACCGTTAAATGCATTTATGACCATATTTGTGTTTTTGGGTTACCAGATGCACGGTTTCAATCACCAGGTGCACGGCTCTATTTCCTCCTCCAGCACTTGTCAAACAGTCCATAAAGCACCCAGGACGGCCCTGAGTGAAAGAGGGCCGTAGTAGGGTGCTCCTATAGCGGGCATTAAAATCAGAATGACCGTTAAATGCATTTATGACCATATTTGTGTTTTTGGGTTACCGCTTGTATAGCAATCAGTATCCATCGTGAAATTTCAAAGTGTCCATAATGCACTCAGGTCGCCCCCGACAGAGAGAGGGCCGTAGTAGGGTGTTTCCATAGCGGGCATTAATATCAGAATGACCCTTAAATGCATTTAGGACCATATTTGAATTTTTGGGTTACCAGATGCACGTTTTCAATCACCAGGTGCACGGTTTCAATCACCAGGTGCACGGCTCTATTTCCTCCTCCAGCACTTGTCAAACAGTCCATAAAGCACCCAGGACGGCCCTGAGTGAAAGAGGGCCGTAGTAGGGTGCTCCTATAGCGGGCATTAAAATCAGAATGACCGTTAAATGCATTTATGACCATATTTGTGTTTTTGGGTTACCAGATGCACGGTTTCAATCACCAGGTGCACGGCTCTATTTCCTCCTCCAGCACTTGTCAAACAGTCCATAAAGCACCCAGGACGGCCCTGAGTGAAAGAGGGCCGTAGTAGGGTGCTCCTATAGCGGGCATTAAAATCAGAATGACCGTTAAATGCATTTATGACCATATTTGTGTTTTTGGGTTACCAGATGCACGGTTTCAATCACCAGGTGCACGGCTCTATTTCCTCCTCCAGCACTTGTCAAACAGTCCATAAAGCACCCAGGACGGCCCTGAGTGAAAGAGGGCCGTAGTAGGGTGCTCCTATAGCGGGCATTAAAATCAGAATGACCGTTAAATGCATTTATGACCATATTTGTGTTTTTGGGTTACCGCTTGTATAGCAATCAGTATCCATCGTGAAATTTCAAAGTGTCCATAATGCACTCAGGTCGCCCCCGACAGAGAGAGGGCCGTAGTAGGGTGTTTCCATAGCGGGCATTAATATCAGAATGACCCTTAAATGCATTTAGGACCATATTTGAATTTTTGGGTTACCAGATGCACGTTTTCAATCACCAGGTGCACGGTTTCAATCACCAGGTGCACGGCTCTATTTCCTCCTCCAGCACTTGTCAAACAGTCCATAAAGCACCCAGGACGGCCCTGAGTGAAAGAGGGCCGTAGTAGGGTGCTCCTATAGCGGGCATTAAAATCAGAATGACCGTTAAATGCATTTATGACCATATTTGTGTTTTTGGGTTACCAGATGCACGGTTTCAATCACCAGGTGCACGGCTCTATTTCCTCCTCCAGCACTTGTCAAACAGTCCATAAAGCACCCAGGACGGCCCTGAGTGAAAGAGGGCCGTAGTAGGGTGCTCCTATAGCGGGCATTAAAATCAGAATGACCGTTAAATGCATTTATGACCATATTTGTGTTTTTGGGTTACCGCTTGTATAGCAATCAGTATCCATCGTGAAATTTCAAAGTGTCCATAATGCACTCAGGTCGCCCCCGACAGAGAGAGGGCCGTAGTAGGGTGTTTCCATAGCGGGCATTAATATCAGAATGACCCTTAAATGCATTTAGGACCATATTTGAATTTTTGGGTTACCAGATGCACGTTTTCAATCACCAGGTGCACGGTTTCAATCACCAGGTGCACGGCTCTATTTCCTCCTCCAGCACTTGTCAAACAGTCCATAAAGCACCCAGGACGGCCCTGAGTGAAAGAGGGCCGTAGTAGGGTGCTCCTATAGCGGGCATTAAAATCAGAATGACCGTTAAATGCATTTATGACCATATTTGTGTTTTTGGGTTACCAGATGCACGGTTTCAATCACCAGGTGCACGGCTCTATTTCCTCCTCCAGCACTTGTCAAACAGTCCATAAAGCACCCAGGACGGCCCTGAGTGAAAGAGGGCCGTAGTAGGGTGCTCCTATAGCGGGCATTAAAATCAGAATGACCGTTAAATGCATTTATGACCATATTTGTGTTTTTGGGTTACCGCTTGTATAGCAATCAGTATCCATCGTGAAATTTCAAAGTGTCCATAATGCACTCAGGTCGCCCCCGACAGAGAGAGGGCCGTAGTAGGGTGTTTCCATAGCGGGCATTAATATCAGAATGACCCTTAAATGCATTTAGGACCATATTTGAATTTTTGGGTTACCAGATGCACGTTTTCAATCACCAGGTGCACGGTTTCAATCACCAGGTGCACGGCTCTATTTCCTCCTCCAGCACTTGTCAAACAGTCCATAAAGCACCCAGGACGGCCCTGAGTGAAAGAGGGCCGTAGTAGGGTGCTCCTATAGCGGGCATTAAAATCAGAATGACCGTTAAATGCATTTATGACCATATTTGTGTTTTTGGGTTACCAGATGCACGGTTTCAATCACCAGGTGCACGGCTCTATTTCCTCCTCCAGCACTTGTCAAACAGTCCATAAAGCACCCAGGACGGCCCTGAGTGAAAGAGGGCCGTAGTAGGGTGCTCCTATAGCGGGCATTAAAATCAGAATGACCGTTAAATGCATTTATGACCATATTTGTGTTTTTGGGTTACCGCTTGTATAGCAATCAGTATCCATCGTGAAATTTCAAAGTGTCCATAATGCACTCAGGTCGCCCCCGACAGAGAGAGGGCCGTAGTAGGGTGTTTCCATAGCGGGCATTAATATCAGAATGACCCTTAAATGCATTTAGGACCATATTTGAATTTTTGGGTTACCAGATGCACGTTTTCAATCACCAGGTGCACGGTTTCAATCACCAGGTGCACGGCTCTATTTCCTCCTCCAGCACTTGTCAAACAGTCCATAAAGCACCCAGGACGGCCCTGAGTGAAAGAGGGCCGTAGTAGGGTGCTCCTATAGCGGGCATTAAAATCAGAATGACCGTTAAATGCATTTATGACCATATTTGTGTTTTTGGGTTACCAGATGCACGGTTTCAATCACCAGGTGCACGGCTCTATTTCCTCCTCCAGCACTTGTCAAACAGTCCATAAAGCACCCAGGACGGCCCTGAGTGAAAGAGGGCCGTAGTAGGGTGCTCCTATAGCGGGCATTAAAATCAGAATGACCGTTAAATGCATTTATGACCATATTTGTGTTTTTGGGTTACCGCTTGTATAGCAATCAGTATCCATCGTGAAATTTCAAAGTGTCCATAATGCACTCAGGTCGCCCCCGACAGAGAGAGGGCCGTAGTAGGGTGTTTCCATAGCGGGCATTAATATCAGAATGACCCTTAAATGCATTTAGGACCATATTTGAATTTTTGGGTTACCAGATGCACGTTTTCAATCACCAGGTGCACGGTTTCAATCACCAGGTGCACGGCTCTATTTCCTCCTCCAGCACTTGTCAAACAGTCCATAAAGCACCCAGGACGGCCCTGAGTGAAAGAGGGCCGTAGTAGGGTGCTCCTATAGCGGGCATTAAAATCAGAATGACCGTTAAATGCATTTATGACCATATTTGTGTTTTTGGGTTACCAGATGCACGGTTTCAATCACCAGGTGCACGGCTCTATTTCCTCCTCCAGCACTTGTCAAACAGTCCATAAAGCACCCAGGACGGCCCTGAGTGAAAGAGGGCCGTAGTAGGGTGCTCCTATAGCGGGCATTAAAATCAGAATGACCGTTAAATGCATTTATGACCATATTTGTGTTTTTGGGTTACCGCTTGTATAGCAATCAGTATCCATCGTGAAATTTCAAAGTGTCCATAATGCACTCAGGTCGCCCCCGACAGAGAGAGGGCCGTAGTAGGGTGTTTCCATAGCGGGCATTAATATCAGAATGACCCTTAAATGCATTTAGGACCATATTTGAATTTTTGGGTTACCAGATGCACGTTTTCAATCACCAGGTGCACGGTTTCAATCACCAGGTGCACGGCTCTATTTCCTCCTCCAGCACTTGTCAAACAGTCCATAAAGCACCCAGGACGGCCCTGAGTGAAAGAGGGCCGTAGTAGGGTGCTCCTATAGCGGGCATTAAAATCAGAATGACCGTTAAATGCATTTATGACCATATTTGTGTTTTTGGGTTACCAGATGCACGGTTTCAATCACCAGGTGCACGGCTCTATTTCCTCCTCCAGCACTTGTCAAACAGTCCATAAAGCACCCAGGACGGCCCTGAGTGAAAGAGGGCCGTAGTAGGGTGCTCCTATAGCGGGCATTAAAATCAGAATGACCGTTAAATGCATTTATGACCATATTTGTGTTTTTGGGTTACCAGATGCACGGTTTCAATCACCAGGTGCACGGCTCTATTTCCTCCTCCAGCACTTGTCAAACAGTCCATAAAGCACCCAGGACGGCCCTGAGTGAAAGAGGGCCGTAGTAGGGTGCTCCTATAGCGGGCATTAAAATCAGAATGACCGTTAAATGCATTTATGACCATATTTGTGTTTTTGGGTTACCGCTTGTATAGCAATCAGTATCCATCGTGAAATTTCAAAGTGTCCATAATGCACTCAGGTCGCCCCCGACAGAGAGAGGGCCGTAGTAGGGTGTTTCCATAGCGGGCATTAATATCAGAATGACCCTTAAATGCATTTAGGACCATATTTGAATTTTTGGGTTACCAGATGCACGTTTTCAATCACCAGGTGCACGGTTTCAATCACCAGGTGCACGGCTCTATTTCCTCCTCCAGCACTTGTCAAACAGTCCATAAAGCACCCAGGACGGCCCTGAGTGAAAGAGGGCCGTAGTAGGGTGCTCCTATAGCGGGCATTAAAATCAGAATGACCGTTAAATGCATTTATGACCATATTTGTGTTTTTGGGTTACCAGATGCACGGTTTCAATCACCAGGTGCACGGCTCTATTTCCTCCTCCAGCACTTGTCAAACAGTCCATAAAGCACCCAGGACGGCCCTGAGTGAAAGAGGGCCGTAGTAGGGTGCTCCTATAGCGGGCATTAAAATCAGAATGACCGTTAAATGCATTTATGACCATATTTGTGTTTTTGGGTTACCAGATGCACGGTTTCAATCACCAGGTGCACGGCTCTATTTCCTCCTCCAGCACTTGTCAAACAGTCCATAAAGCACCCAGGACGGCCCTGAGTGAAAGAGGGCCGTAGTAGGGTGCTCCTATAGCGGGCATTAAAATCAGAATGACCGTTAAATGCATTTATGACCATATTTGTGTTTTTGGGTTACCGCTTGTATAGCAATCAGTATCCATCGTGAAATTTCAAAGTGTCCATAATGCACTCAGGTCGCCCCCGACAGAGAGAGGGCCGTAGTAGGGTGTTTCCATAGCGGGCATTAATATCAGAATGACCCTTAAATGCATTTAGGACCATATTTGAATTTTTGGGTTACCAGATGCACGTTTTCAATCACCAGGTGCACGGTTTCAATCACCAGGTGCACGGCTCTATTTCCTCCTCCAGCACTTGTCAAACAGTCCATAAAGCACCCAGGACGGCCCTGAGTGAAAGAGGGCCGTAGTAGGGTGCTCCTATAGCGGGCATTAAAATCAGAATGACCGTTAAATGCATTTATGACCATATTTGTGTTTTTGGGTTACCAGATGCACGGTTTCAATCACCAGGTGCACGGCTCTATTTCCTCCTCCAGCACTTGTCAAACAGTCCATAAAGCACCCAGGACGGCCCTGAGTGAAAGAGGGCCGTAGTAGGGTGCTCCTATAGCGGGCATTAAAATCAGAATGACCGTTAAATGCATTTATGACCATATTTGTGTTTTTGGGTTACCGCTTGTATAGCAATCAGTATCCATCGTGAAATTTCAAAGTGTCCATAATGCACTCAGGTCGCCCCCGACAGAGAGAGGGCCGTAGTAGGGTGTTTCCATAGCGGGCATTAATATCAGAATGACCCTTAAATGCATTTAGGACCATATTTGAATTTTTGGGTTACCAGATGCACGTTTTCAATCACCAGGTGCACGGTTTCAATCACCAGGTGCACGGCTCTATTTCCTCCTCCAGCACTTGTCAAACAGTCCATAAAGCACCCAGGACGGCCCTGAGTGAAAGAGGGCCGTAGTAGGGTGCTCCTATAGCGGGCATTAAAATCAGAATGACCGTTAAATGCATTTATGACCATATTTGTGTTTTTGGGTTACCAGATGCACGGTTTCAATCACCAGGTGCACGGCTCTATTTCCTCCTCCAGCACTTGTCAAACAGTCCATAAAGCACCCAGGACGGCCCTGAGTGAAAGAGGGCCGTAGTAGGGTGCTCCTATAGCGGGCATTAAAATCAGAATGACCGTTAAATGCATTTATGACCATATTTGTGTTTTTGGGTTACCGCTTGTATAGCAATCAGTATCCATCGTGAAATTTCAAAGTGTCCATAATGCACTCAGGTCGCCCCCGACAGAGAGAGGGCCGTAGTAGGGTGTTTCCATAGCGGGCATTAATATCAGAATGACCCTTAAATGCATTTAGGACCATATTTGAATTTTTGGGTTACCAGATGCACGTTTTCAATCACCAGGTGCACGGTTTCAATCACCAGGTGCACGGCTCTATTTCCTCCTCCAGCACTTGTCAAACAGTCCATAAAGCACCCAGGACGGCCCTGAGTGAAAGAGGGCCGTAGTAGGGTGCTCCTATAGCGGGCATTAAAATCAGAATGACCGTTAAATGCATTTATGACCATATTTGTGTTTTTGGGTTACCGCTTGTATAGCAATCAGTATCCATCCTGAACTTTCAAACAGTCCATAAAGCACCCAGGACGCCCCTGAGTGAAAGAGGGCCGTAGTAGGGTGCTCCTATAGCGGGCATTAAAATCAGAATGACCGTTAAATGCATTTATGACCATATTTGAATTTTTGGGTTACCAGATGCACGTTTTCAATCACCAGGTGCACGGTTTCAATCACCAGGTGCACGGCTCTATTTCCTCCTCCAGCACTTGTCAAACAGTCCATAAAGCACCCAGGACGGCCCTGAGTGAAAGAGGGCCGTAGTAGGGTGCTCCTATAGCGGGCATTAAAATCAGAATGACCGTTAAATGCATTTATGACCATATTTGTGTTTTTGGGTTACCGCTTGTATAGCAATCAGTATCCATCGTGAAATTTCAAAGTGTCCATAATGCACTCAGGTCGCCCCCGACAGAGAGAGGGCCGTAGTAGGGTGTTTCCATAGCGGGCATTAATATCAGAATGACCCTTAAATGCATTTAGGACCATATTTGAATTTTTGGGTTACCAGATGCACGTTTTCAATCACCAGGTGCACGGTTTCAATCACCAGGTGCACGGCTCTATTTCCTCCTCCAGCACTTGTCAAACAGTCCATAAAGCACCCAGGACGGCCCTGAGTGAAAGAGGGCCGTAGTAGGGTGCTCCTATAGCGGGCATTAAAATCAGAATGACCGTTAAATGCATTTATGACCATATTTGTGTTTTTGGGTTACCAGATGCACGGTTTCAATCACCAGGTGCACGGCTCTATTTCCTCCTCCAGCACTTGTCAAACAGTCCATAAAGCACCCAGGACGGCCCTGAGTGAAAGAGGGCCGTAGTAGGGTGCTCCTATAGCGGGCATTAAAATCAGAATGACCGTTAAATGCATTTATGACCATATTTGTGTTTTTGGGTTACCGCTTGTATAGCAATCAGTATCCATCGTGAAATTTCAAAGTGTCCATAATGCACTCAGGTCGCCCCCGACAGAGAGAGGGCCGTAGTAGGGTGTTTCCATAGCGGGCATTAATATCAGAATGACCCTTAAATGCATTTAGGACCATATTTGAATTTTTGGGTTACCAGATGCACGTTTTCAATCACCAGGTGCACGGTTTCAATCACCAGGTGCACGGCTCTATTTCCTCCTCCAGCACTTGTCAAACAGTCCATAAAGCACCCAGGACGGCCCTGAGTGAAAGAGGGCCGTAGTAGGGTGCTCCTATAGCGGGCATTAAAATCAGAATGACCGTTAAATGCATTTATGACCATATTTGTGTTTTTGGGTTACCAGATGCACGGTTTCAATCACCAGGTGCACGGCTCTATTTCCTCCTCCAGCACTTGTCAAACAGTCCATAAAGCACCCAGGACGGCCCTGAGTGAAAGAGGGCCGTAGTAGGGTGCTCCTATAGCGGGCATTAAAATCAGAATGACCGTTAAATGCATTTATGACCATATTTGTGTTTTTGGGTTACCAGATGCACGGTTTCAATCACCAGGTGCACGGCTCTATTTCCTCCTCCAGCACTTGTCAAACAGTCCATAAAGCACCCAGGACGGCCCTGAGTGAAAGAGGGCCGTAGTAGGGTGCTCCTATAGCGGGCATTAAAATCAGAATGACCGTTAAATGCATTTATGACCATATTTGTGTTTTTGGGTTACCGCTTGTATAGCAATCAGTATCCATCGTGAAATTTCAAAGTGTCCATAATGCACTCAGGTCGCCCCCGACAGAGAGAGGGCCGTAGTAGGGTGTTTCCATAGCGGGCATTAATATCAGAATGACCCTTAAATGCATTTAGGACCATATTTGAATTTTTGGGTTACCAGATGCACGTTTTCAATCACCAGGTGCACGGTTTCAATCACCAGGTGCACGGCTCTATTTCCTCCTCCAGCACTTGTCAAACAGTCCATAAAGCACCCAGGACGGCCCTGAGTGAAAGAGGGCCGTAGTAGGGTGCTCCTATAGCGGGCATTAAAATCAGAATGACCGTTAAATGCATTTATGACCATATTTGTGTTTTTGGGTTACCAGATGCACGGTTTCAATCACCAGGTGCACGGCTCTATTTCCTCCTCCAGCACTTGTCAAACAGTCCATAAAGCACCCAGGACGGCCCTGAGTGAAAGAGGGCCGTAGTAGGGTGCTCCTATAGCGGGCATTAAAATCAGAATGACCGTTAAATGCATTTATGACCATATTTGTGTTTTTGGGTTACCGCTTGTATAGCAATCAGTATCCATCGTGAAATTTCAAAGTGTCCATAATGCACTCAGGTCGCCCCCGACAGAGAGAGGGCCGTAGTAGGGTGTTTCCATAGCGGGCATTAATATCAGAATGACCCTTAAATGCATTTAGGACCATATTTGAATTTTTGGGTTACCAGATGCACGTTTTCAATCACCAGGTGCACGGTTTCAATCACCAGGTGCACGGCTCTATTTCCTCCTCCAGCACTTGTCAAACAGTCCATAAAGCACCCAGGACGGCCCTGAGTGAAAGAGGGCCGTAGTAGGGTGCTCCTATAGCGGGCATTAAAATCAGAATGACCGTTAAATGCATTTATGACCATATTTGTGTTTTTGGGTTACCAGATGCACGGTTTCAATCACCAGGTGCACGGCTCTATTTCCTCCTCCAGCACTTGTCAAACAGTCCATAAAGCACCCAGGACGGCCCTGAGTGAAAGAGGGCCGTAGTAGGGTGCTCCTATAGCGGGCATTAAAATCAGAATGACCGTTAAATGCATTTATGACCATATTTGTGTTTTTGGGTTACCAGATGCACGGTTTCAATCACCAGGTGCACGGCTCTATTTCCTCCTCCAGCACTTGTCAAACAGTCCATAAAGCACCCAGGACGGCCCTGAGTGAAAGAGGGCCGTAGTAGGGTGCTCCTATAGCGGGCATTAAAATCAGAATGACCGTTAAATGCATTTATGACCATATTTGTGTTTTTGGGTTACCAGATGCACGGTTTCAATCACCAGGTGCACGGCTCTATTTCCTCCTCCAGCACTTGTCAAACAGTCCATAAAGCACCCAGGACGGCCCTGAGTGAAAGAGGGCCGTAGTAGGGTGCTCCTATAGCGGGCATTAAAATCAGAATGACCGTTAAATGCATTTATGACCATATTTGTGTTTTTGGGTTACCGCTTGTATAGCAATCAGTATCCATCGTGAAATTTCAAAGTGTCCATAATGCACTCAGGTCGCCCCCGACAGAGAGAGGGCCGTAGTAGGGTGTTTCCATAGCGGGCATTAATATCAGAATGACCCTTAAATGCATTTAGGACCATATTTGAATTTTTGGGTTACCAGATGCACGTTTTCAATCACCAGGTGCACGGTTTCAATCACCAGGTGCACGGCTCTATTTCCTCCTCCAGCACTTGTCAAACAGTCCATAAAGCACCCAGGACGGCCCTGAGTGAAAGAGGGCCGTAGTAGGGTGCTCCTATAGCGGGCATTAAAATCAGAATGACCGTTAAATGCATTTATGACCATATTTGTGTTTTTGGGTTACCAGATGCACGGTTTCAATCACCAGGTGCACGGCTCTATTTCCTCCTCCAGCACTTGTCAAACAGTCCATAAAGCACCCAGGACGGCCCTGAGTGAAAGAGGGCCGTAGTAGGGTGCTCCTATAGCGGGCATTAAAATCAGAATGACCGTTAAATGCATTTATGACCATATTTGTGTTTTTGGGTTACCGCTTGTATAGCAATCAGTATCCATCGTGAAATTTCAAAGTGTCCATAATGCACTCAGGTCGCCCCCGACAGAGAGAGGGCCGTAGTAGGGTGTTTCCATAGCGGGCATTAATATCAGAATGACCCTTAAATGCATTTAGGACCATATTTGAATTTTTGGGTTACCAGATGCACGTTTTCAATCACCAGGTGCACGGTTTCAATCACCAGGTGCACGGCTCTATTTCCTCCTCCAGCACTTGTCAAACAGTCCATAAAGCACCCAGGACGGCCCTGAGTGAAAGAGGGCCGTAGTAGGGTGCTCCTATAGCGGGCATTAAAATCAGAATGACCGTTAAATGCATTTATGACCATATTTGTGTTTTTGGGTTACCAGATGCACGGTTTCAATCACCAGGTGCACGGCTCTATTTCCTCCTCCAGCACTTGTCAAACAGTCCATAAAGCACCCAGGACGGCCCTGAGTGAAAGAGGGCCGTAGTAGGGTGCTCCTATAGCGGGCATTAAAATCAGAATGACCGTTAAATGCATTTATGACCATATTTGTGTTTTTGGGTTACCAGATGCACGGTTTCAATCACCAGGTGCACGGCTCTATTTCCTCCTCCAGCACTTGTCAAACAGTCCATAAAGCACCCAGGACGGCCCTGAGTGAAAGAGGGCCGTAGTAGGGTGCTCCTATAGCGGGCATTAAAATCAGAATGACCGTTAAATGCATTTATGACCATATTTGTGTTTTTGGGTTACCAGATGCACGGTTTCAATCACCAGGTGCACGGCTCTATTTCCTCCTCCAGCACTTGTCAAACAGTCCATAAAGCACCCAGGACGGCCCTGAGTGAAAGAGGGCCGTAGTAGGGTGCTCCTATAGCGGGCATTAAAATCAGAATGACCGTTAAATGCATTTATGACCATATTTGTGTTTTTGGGTTACCAGATGCACGGTTTCAATCACCAGGTGCACGGCTCTATTTCCTCCTCCAGCACTTGTCAAACAGTCCATAAAGCACCCAGGACGGCCCTGAGTGAAAGAGGGCCGTAGTAGGGTGCTCCTATAGCGGGCATTAAAATCAGAATGACCGTTAAATGCATTTATGACCATATTTGTGTTTTTGGGTTACCGCTTGTATAGCAATCAGTATCCATCGTGAAATTTCAAAGTGTCCATAATGCACTCAGGTCGCCCCCGACAGAGAGAGGGCCGTAGTAGGGTGTTTCCATAGCGGGCATTAATATCAGAATGACCCTTAAATGCATTTAGGACCATATTTGAATTTTTGGGTTACCAGATGCACGTTTTCAATCACCAGGTGCACGGTTTCAATCACCAGGTGCACGGCTCTATTTCCTCCTCCAGCACTTGTCAAACAGTCCATAAAGCACCCAGGACGGCCCTGAGTGAAAGAGGGCCGTAGTAGGGTGCTCCTATAGCGGGCATTAAAATCAGAATGACCGTTAAATGCATTTATGACCATATTTGTGTTTTTGGGTTACCAGATGCACGGTTTCAATCACCAGGTGCACGGCTCTATTTCCTCCTCCAGCACTTGTCAAACAGTCCATAAAGCACCCAGGACGGCCCTGAGTGAAAGAGGGCCGTAGTAGGGTGCTCCTATAGCGGGCATTAAAATCAGAATGACCGTTAAATGCATTTATGACCATATTTGTGTTTTTGGGTTACCAGATGCACGGTTTCAATCACCAGGTGCACGGCTCTATTTCCTCCTCCAGCACTTGTCAAACAGTCCATAAAGCACCCAGGACGGCCCTGAGTGAAAGAGGGCCGTAGTAGGGTGCTCCTATAGCGGGCATTAAAATCAGAATGACCGTTAAATGCATTTATGACCATATTTGTGTTTTTGGGTTACCGCTTGTATAGCAATCAGTATCCATCGTGAAATTTCAAAGTGTCCATAATGCACTCAGGTCGCCCCCGACAGAGAGAGGGCCGTAGTAGGGTGTTTCCATAGCGGGCATTAATATCAGAATGACCCTTAAATGCATTTAGGACCATATTTGAATTTTTGGGTTACCAGATGCACGTTTTCAATCACCAGGTGCACGGTTTCAATCACCAGGTGCACGGCTCTATTTCCTCCTCCAGCACTTGTCAAACAGTCCATAAAGCACCCAGGACGGCCCTGAGTGAAAGAGGGCCGTAGTAGGGTGCTCCTATAGCGGGCATTAAAATCAGAATGACCGTTAAATGCATTTATGACCATATTTGTGTTTTTGGGTTACCGATGTATAGCAATCAGTATCCATCCAGCACTTGTCAAACAGTCCATAAAGCACCCAGGACGGCCCTGAGTGAAAGAGGGCCGTAGTAGGGTGCTCCTATAGCGGGCATTAAAATCAGAATGACCGTTAAATGCATTTATGACCATATTTGTGTTTTTGGGTTACCAGATGCACGTTTTCAATCACCAGGTGCACGGTTTCAATCACCAGGTGCACGGCTCTATTTCCTCCTCCAGCACTTGTCAAACAGTCCATAAAGCACCCAGGACGGCCCTGAGTGAAAGAGGGCCGTAGTAGGGTGCTCCTATAGCGGGCATTAAAATCAGAATGACCGTTAAATGCATTTATGACCATATTTGTGTTTTTGGGTTACCGCTTGTATAGCAATCAGTATCCATCGTGAAATTTCAAAGTGTCCATAATGCACTCAGGTCGCCCCCGACAGAGAGAGGGCCGTAGTAGGGTGTTTCCATAGCGGGCATTAATATCAGAATGACCCTTAAATGCATTTAGGACCATATTTGAATTTTTGGGTTACCAGATGCACGTTTTCAATCACCAGGTGCACGGTTTCAATCACCAGGTGCACGGCTCTATTTCCTCCTCCAGCACTTGTCAAACAGTCCATAAAGCACCCAGGACGGCCCTGAGTGAAAGAGGGCCGTAGTAGGGTGCTCCTATAGCGGGCATTAAAATCAGAATGACCGTTAAATGCATTTATGACCATATTTGTGTTTTTGGGTTACCAGATGCACGGTTTCAATCACCAGGTGCACGGCTCTATTTCCTCCTCCAGCACTTGTCAAACAGTCCATAAAGCACCCAGGACGGCCCTGAGTGAAAGAGGGCCGTAGTAGGGTGCTCCTATAGCGGGCATTAAAATCAGAATGACCGTTAAATGCATTTATGACCATATTTGTGTTTTTGGGTTACCGCTTGTATAGCAATCAGTATCCATCGTGAAATTTCAAAGTGTCCATAATGCACTCAGGTCGCCCCCGACAGAGAGAGGGCCGTAGTAGGGTGTTTCCATAGCGGGCATTAATATCAGAATGACCCTTAAATGCATTTAGGACCATATTTGAATTTTTGGGTTACCAGATGCACGTTTTCAATCACCAGGTGCACGGTTTCAATCACCAGGTGCACGGCTCTATTTCCTCCTCCAGCACTTGTCAAACAGTCCATAAAGCACCCAGGACGGCCCTGAGTGAAAGAGGGCCGTAGTAGGGTGCTCCTATAGCGGGCATTAAAATCAGAATGACCGTTAAATGCATTTATGACCATATTTGTGTTTTTGGGTTACCAGATGCACGGTTTCAATCACCAGGTGCACGGCTCTATTTCCTCCTCCAGCACTTGTCAAACAGTCCATAAAGCACCCAGGACGGCCCTGAGTGAAAGAGGGCCGTAGTAGGGTGCTCCTATAGCGGGCATTAAAATCAGAATGACCGTTAAATGCATTTATGACCATATTTGTGTTTTTGGGTTACCGCTTGTATAGCAATCAGTATCCATCGTGAAATTTCAAAGTGTCCATAATGCACTCAGGTCGCCCCCGACAGAGAGAGGGCCGTAGTAGGGTGTTTCCATAGCGGGCATTAATATCAGAATGACCCTTAAATGCATTTAGGACCATATTTGAATTTTTGGGTTACCAGATGCACGTTTTCAATCACCAGGTGCACGGTTTCAATCACCAGGTGCACGGCTCTATTTCCTCCTCCAGCACTTGTCAAACAGTCCATAAAGCACCCAGGACGGCCCTGAGTGAAAGAGGGCCGTAGTAGGGTGCTCCTATAGCGGGCATTAAAATCAGAATGACCGTTAAATGCATTTATGACCATATTTGTGTTTTTGGGTTACCAGATGCACGGTTTCAATCACCAGGTGCACGGCTCTATTTCCTCCTCCAGCACTTGTCAAACAGTCCATAAAGCACCCAGGACGGCCCTGAGTGAAAGAGGGCCGTAGTAGGGTGCTCCTATAGCGGGCATTAAAATCAGAATGACCGTTAAATGCATTTATGACCATATTTGTGTTTTTGGGTTACCGCTTGTATAGCAATCAGTATCCATCGTGAAATTTCAAAGTGTCCATAATGCACTCAGGTCGCCCCCGACAGAGAGAGGGCCGTAGTAGGGTGTTTCCATAGCGGGCATTAATATCAGAATGACCCTTAAATGCATTTAGGACCATATTTGAATTTTTGGGTTACCAGATGCACGTTTTCAATCACCAGGTGCACGGTTTCAATCACCAGGTGCACGGCTCTATTTCCTCCTCCAGCACTTGTCAAACAGTCCTAAAGCACCCAGGACGGCCCTGAGTGAAAGAGGGCCGTAGTAGGGTGCTCCTATAGCGGGCATTAAAATCAGAATGACCGTTAAATGCATTTATGACCATATTTGTGTTTTTGGGTTACCAGATGCAACGGTTTCAATCAACCAGGTGCACGGCTCTATTTCCTCCTCCAGCACTTGTCAAACAGTCCATAAAGCACCCAGGACGGCCCTGAGTGAAAGAGGGCCGTAGTAGGGTGCTCCTATAGCGGGCATTAAAATCAGAATGACCGTTAAATGCATTTATGACCATATTTGTGTTTTTGGGTTACCGCTTGTATAGCAATCAGTATCCATCGTGAAATTTCAAAGTGTCCATAATGCACTCAGGTCGCCCCCGACAGAGAGAGGGCCGTAGTAGGGTGTTTCCATAGCGGGCATTAATATCAGAATGACCCTTAAATGCATTTAGGACCATATTTGAATTTTTGGGTTACCAGATGCACGTTTTCAATCACCAGGTGCACGGTTTCAATCACCAGGTGCACGGCTCTATTTCCTCCTCCAGCACTTGTCAAACAGTCCATAAAGCACCCAGGACGGCCCTGAGTGAAAGAGGGCCGTAGTAGGGTGCTCCTATAGCGGGCATTAAAATCAGAATGACCGTTAAATGCATTTATGACCATATTTGTGTTTTTGGGGTTACCAGATGCACGGTTTCAATCACCAGTGTGCAACGGCTCTATTTCCTCCTCCAGCACTTGTCAAACAGTCCATAAAGCACCCAGGACGGCCCTGAGTGAAAGAGGGCCGTAGTAGGGTGCTCCTATAGCGGGCATTAAAATCAGAATGACCGTTAAAATGCATTTATGACCATATTTGTGTTTTTGGGTTACCGCTTGTATAGCAATCAGTATCCATCGTGAAATTCAAAGTGTCCATAATGCACTCAGGTCGCCCCCGACAGAGAGAGGGCCGTAGTAGGGGTGTTTCCATAGCGGGCATTAATATCAGAATGACCCTTAAATGCATTTAGGACCATATTTGAATTTTTGGGTTACCAGATGCACGTTTTCAATCACCAGGTGCACGGTTTCAATCACCAGGTGCACGGCTCTATTTCCTCCTCCAGCACTTGTCAAACAGTCCATAAAGCACCCAGGACGGCCCTGAGTGAAAGAGGGCCGTAGTAGGGTGCTCCTATAGCGGGCATTAAAATCAGAATGACCGTTAAATGCATTTATGACCATATTTGTGTTTTTGGGTTACCAGATGCACGGTTTCAATCACCAGGTGCACGGCTCTATTTCCTCCTCCAGCACTTGTCAAACAGTCCATAAAGCACCCAGGACGGCCCTGAGTGAAAGAGGGCCGTAGTAGGGTGCTCCTATAGCGGGCATTAAAATCAGAATGACCGTTATAAATGCATTATGACCATATTTGTGTTTTTGGGTTACCGCTTGTATAGCAATCAGTATCCATCGTGAAATTTCAAAGTGTCCATAATGCACTCAGGTCGCCCCCGACAGAGAGAGGGCCGTAGTAGGGTGTTTCCATAGCGGGCATTATATCAGAATGACCCTTAAATGCATTTAGGACCATATTTGAATTTTTGGGTTACCAGATGCACGTTTTCAATCACCAGGTGCACGGTTTCAATCACCAGGTGCACGGCTCTATTTCCTCCTCCAGCACTTGTCAAACAGTCCATAAAGCACCCAGGACGGCCCTGAGTGAAAGAGGGCCGTAGTAGGGTGCTCCTATAGCGGGCATTAAAATCAGAATGACCGTTAAAATGCATTTATGACCATATTTGTGTTTTTGGGTTACCAGATGCACGGTTCAATCACCAGGTGCACGGCTCTATTTCCTCCTCCAGCACTTGTCAAACAGTCCATAAAGCACCCAGGACGGCCCTGAGTGAAAGAGGGGCCGTAGTAGGGTGCTCCTATAGCGGGCATTAAAATCAGAATGACCGTTAAATGCATTTATGACCATATTTGTGTTTTTGGGTTACCAGATGCACGGTTTCAATCACCAGGTGCACGGCTCTATTTCCTCCTCCAGCACTTGTCAAACAGTCCATAAAGCACCCAGGACGGCCCTGAGTGAAAGAGGGCCGTAGTAGGGTGCTCCTATAGCGGGCATTAAAATCAGAATGACCGTTAAATGCATTTATGACCATATTTGTGTTTTTGGGTTACCGCTTGTATAGCAATCAGTATCCATCGTGAAATTTCAAAGTGTCCATAATGCACTCAGGTCGCCCCCGACAGAGAGAGGGCCGTAGTAGGGTGTTTCCATAGCGGGCATTAATATCAGAATGACCCTTAAATGCATTTAGGACCATATTTGAATTTTTGGGTTACCAGATGCACGTTTTCAATCACCAGGTGCACGGTTTCAATCACCAGGTGCACGGCTCTATTTCCTCCTCCAGCACTTGTCAAACAGTCCATAAAGCACCCAGGACGGCCCTGAGTGAAAGAGGGCCGTAGTAGGGTGCTCCTATAGCGGGCATTAAAATCAGAATGACCGTTAAATGCATTTATGACCATATTTGTGTTTTTGGGTTACCAGATGCACGGTTTCAATCACCAGGTGCACGGCTCTATTTCCTCCTCCAGCACTTGTCAAACAGTCCATAAAGCACCCAGGACGGCCCTGAGTGAAAGAGGGCCGTAGTAGGGTGCTCCTATAGCGGGCATTAAAATCAGAATGACCGTTAAATGCATTTATGACCATATTTGTGTTTTTGGGTTACCGCTTGTATAGCAATCAGTATCCATCGTGAAATTTCAAAGTGTCCATAATGCACTCAGGTCGCCCCCGACAGAGAGAGGGCCGTAGTAGGGTGTTTCCATAGCGGGCATTAATATCAGAATGACCCTTAAATGCATTTAGGACCATATTTGAATTTTTGGGTTACCAGATGCACGTTTCAATCACCAGGTGCACGGTTTCAATCACCAGGTGCACGGCTCTATTTCCTCCTCCAGCACTTGTCAAACAGTCCATAAAGCACCCAGGACGGCCCTGAGTGAAAGAGGGCCGTAGTAGGGTGCTCCTATAGCGGGCATTAAAATCAGAATGACCGTTAAATGCATTTATGACCATATTTGTGTTTTTGGGTTACCAGATGCACGGTTTCAATCACCAGGTGCACGGCTCTATTTCCTCCTCCAGCACTTGTCAAACAGTCCATAAAGCAACCAAGGACGGCCCGTGAGTGAAAGAGGGTCCGTAGTAGGGTGCTCCTATAGCGGGCAATTAAAATCAGAATGGACCGTTAAATGCATTTATGACCAATATTTGTGTTTTTGGGTTAACCAAGATGCACGGTTTCAATCAACCAGGTGACGGCTTCTTATTCCATCCAGTGCACCTTTCAAAAGTGCCATAATGCACTCAGGTCGGCCCCTGAGAGAAGAGGCCGTAGTAGGGATGTTCCTATAGCGTGGCATTCAATATCAGAATGACCCGTTAAATGCATTTATGACCATAATTTGTGGTTATTTGGGTTACCAGGATGCCACGGTTTCAATCACCAGGTGCACGGCTCTATTCCTTCCTCCAGCACTTGTCAAACAGTCCATAAAGCACCCAGGACGGCCCTGAGTGAAAGAGGGCCGTAGTAGGGTGCTCCTATAGCGGGCATTAAAATCAGAATGACCGTTAAATGCATTTATGACCATATTTGTGTTTTTGGGTTACCAGATGCACGGTTTCAATCACCAGGTGCACGGCTCTATTTCCTCCTCCAGCACTTGTCAAACAGTCCATAAAGCACCCAGGACGGCCCTGAGTGAAAGAGGGCCGTAGTAGGGTGCTCCTATAGCGGGCATTAAAATCAGAATGACCGTTAAATGCATTTATGACCATATTTGTGTTTTTGGGTTACCGCTTGTATAGCAATCAGTATCCATCGTGAAATTTCAAAGTGTCCATAATGCACTCAGGTCGCCCCCGACAGAGAGAGGGCCGTAGTAGGGTGTTTCCATAGCGGGCATTAATATCAGAATGACCCTTAAATGCATTTAGGACCATATTTGAATTTTTGGGTTACCAGATGCACGTTTTCAATCACCAGGTGCACGGTTTCAATCACCAGGTGCACGGCTCTATTTCCTCCTCCAGCACTTGTCAAACAGTCCATAAAGCACCCAGGACGGCCCTGAGTGAAAGAGGGCCGTAGTAGGGTGCTCCTATAGCGGGCATTAAAATCAGAATGACCGTTAAATGCATTTATGACCATATTTGTGTTTTTGGGTTACCAGATGCACGGTTTCAATCACCAGGTGCACGGCTCTATTTCCTCCTCCAGCACTTGTCAAACAGTCCATAAAGCACCCAGGACGGCCCTGAGTGAAAGAGGGCCGTAGTAGGGTGCTCCTATAGCGGGCATTAAAATCAGAATGACCGTTAAATGCATTTATGACCATATTTGTGTTTTGGGTTACCGCTTGTATAGCAATCAGTATCCATCGTGAAATTTCAAAGTGTCCATAATGCACTCAGGTCGCCCCCGACAGAGAGAGGGCCGTAGTAGGGTGTTTCCATAGCGGGCATTAATATCAGAATGACCCTTAAATGCATTTAGGACCATATTTGAATTTTTGGGTTACCAGATGCACGTTTTCAATCACCAGGTGCACGGTTTCAATCACCAGGTGCACGGCTCTATTTCCTCCTCCAGCACTTGTCAAACAGTCCATAAAGCACCCAGGACGGCCCTGAGTGAAAGAGGGCCGTAGTAGGGTGCTCCTATAGCGGGCATTAAAATCAGAATGACCGTTAAATGCATTTATGACCATATTTGTGTTTTTGGGTTACCAGATGCACGGTTTCAATCACCAGGTGCACGGCTCTATTTCCTCCTCCAGCACTTGTCAAACAGTCCATAAAGCACCCAGGACGGCCCTGAGTGAAAGAGGGCCGTAGTAGGGTGCTCCTATAGCGGGCATTAAAATCAGAATGACCGTTAAATGCATTTATGACCATATTTGTGTTTTTGGGTTACCGCTTGTATAGCAATCAGTATCCATCGTGAAATTTCAAAGTGTCCATAATGCACTCAGGTCGCCCCCGACAGAGAGAGGGCCGTAGTAGGGTGTTTCCATAGCGGGCATTAATATCAGAATGACCCTTAAATGCATTTAGGACCATATTTGAATTTTTGGGTTACCAGATGCACGTTTTCAATCACCAGGTGCACGGTTTCAATCACCAGGTGCACGGCTCTATTTCCTCCTCCAGCACTTGTCAAACAGTCCATAAAGCACCCAGGACGGCCCTGAGTGAAAGAGGGCCGTAGTAGGGTGCTCCTATAGCGGGCATTAAAATCAGAATGACCGTTAAATGCATTTATGACCATATTTGTGTTTTGGGTTACCAGATGCACGGTTTCAATCACCAGGTGCACGGCTCTATTTCCTCCTCCAGCACTTGTCAAACAGTCCATAAAGCACCCAGGACGGCCCTGAGTGAAAGAGGGCCGTAGTAGGGTGCTCCTATAGCGGGCATTAAAATCAGAATGACCGTTAAATGCATTTATGACCATATTTGTGTTTTTGGGTTACCAGATGCACGGTTTCAATCACCAGGTGCACGGCTCTATTTCCTCCTCCAGCACTTGTCAAACAGTCCATAAAGCACCCAGGACGGCCCTGAGTGAAAGAGGGCCGTAGTAGGGTGCTCCTATAGCGGGCATTAAAATCAGAATGACCGTTAAATGCATTTATGACCATATTTGTGTTTTTGGGTTACCGCTTGTATAGCAATCAGTATCCATCGTGAAATTTCAAAGTGTCCATAATGCACTCAGGTCGCCCCCGACAGAGAGAGGGCCGTAGTAGGGTGTTTCCATAGCGGGCATTAATATCAGAATGACCCTTAAATGCATTTAGGACCATATTTGAATTTTTGGGTTACCAGATGCACGTTTTCAATCACCAGGTGCACGGTTTCAATCACCAGGTGCACGGCTCTATTTCCTCCTCCAGCACTTGTCAAACAGTCCATAAAGCACCCAGGACGGCCCTGAGTGAAAGAGGGCCGTAGTAGGGTGCTCCTATAGCGGGCATTAAAATCAGAATGACCGTTAAATGCATTTATGACCATATTTGTGTTTTGGGTTACCAGATGCACGGTTTCAATCACCAGGTGCACGGCTCTATTTCCTCCTCCAGCACTTGTCAAACAGTCCATAAAGCACCCAGGACGGCCCTGAGTGAAAGAGGGCCGTAGTAGGGTGCTCCTATAGCGGGCATTAAAATCAGAATGACCGTTAAATGCATTTATGACCATATTTGTGTTTTTGGGTTACCAGATGCACGGTTTCAATCACCAGGTGCACGGCTCTATTTCCTCCTCCAGCACTTGTCAAACAGTCCATAAAGCACCCAGGACGGCCCTGAGTGAAAGAGGGCCGTAGTAGGGTGCTCCTATAGCGGGCATTAAAATCAGAATGACCGTTAAATGCATTTATGACCATATTTGTGTTTTTGGGTTACCGCTTGTATAGCAATCAGTATCCATCGTGAAATTTCAAAGTGTCCATAATGCACTCAGGTCGCCCCCGACAGAGAGAGGGCCGTAGTAGGGTGTTTCCATAGCGGGCATTAATATCAGAATGACCCTTAAATGCATTTAGGACCATATTTGAATTTTTGGGTTACCAGATGCACGTTTTCAATCACCAGGTGCACGGTTTCAATCACCAGGTGCACGGCTCTATTTCCTCCTCCAGCACTTGTCAAACAGTCCATAAAGCACCCAGGACGGCCCTGAGTGAAAGAGGGCCGTAGTAGGGTGCTCCTATAGCGGGCATTAAAATCAGAATGACCGTTAAATGCATTTATGACCATATTTGTGTTTTTGGGTTACCAGATGCACGGTTTCAATCACCAGGTGCACGGCTCTATTTCCTCCTCCAGCACTTGTCAAACAGTCCATAAAGCACCCAGGACGGCCCTGAGTGAAAGAGGGCCGTAGTAGGGTGCTCCTATAGCGGGCATTAAAATCAGAATGACCGTTAAATGCATTTATGACCATATTTGTGTTTTTGGGTTACCGCTTGTATAGCAATCAGTATCCATCGTGAAATTTCAAAGTGTCCATAATGCACTCAGGTCGCCCCCGACAGAGAGAGGGCCGTAGTAGGGTGTTTCCATAGCGGGCATTAATATCAGAATGACCCTTAAATGCATTTAGGACCATATTTGAATTTTTGGGTTACCAGATGCACGTTTTCAATCACCAGGTGCACGGTTTCAATCACCAGGTGCACGGCTCTATTTCCTCCTCCAGCACTTGTCAAACAGTCCATAAAGCACCCAGGACGGCCCTGAGTGAAAGAGGGCCGTAGTAGGGTGCTCCTATAGCGGGCATTAAAATCAGAATGACCGTTAAATGCATTTATGACCATATTTGTGTTTTTGGGTTACCAGATGCACGGTTTCAATCACCAGGTGCACGGCTCTATTTCCTCCTCCAGCACTTGTCAAACAGTCCATAAAGCACCCAGGACGGCCCTGAGTGAAAGAGGGCCGTAGTAGGGTGCTCCTATAGCGGGCATTAAAATCAGAATGACCGTTAAATGCATTTATGACCATATTTGTGTTTTTGGGTTACCGCTTGTATAGCAATCAGTATCCATCGTGAAATTTCAAAGTGTCCATAATGCACTCAGGTCGCCCCCGACAGAGAGAGGGCCGTAGTAGGGTGTTTCCATAGCGGGCATTAATATCAGAATGACCCTTAAATGCATTTAGGACCATATTTGAATTTTTGGGTTACCAGATGCACGTTTTCAATCACCAGGTGCACGGTTTCAATCACCAGGTGCACGGCTCTATTTCCTCCTCCAGCACTTGTCAAACAGTCCATAAAGCACCCAGGACGGCCCTGAGTGAAAGAGGGCCGTAGTAGGGTGCTCCTATAGCGGGCATTAAAATCAGAATGACCGTTAAATGCATTTATGACCATATTTGTGTTTTTGGGTTACCAGATGCACGGTTTCAATCACCAGGTGCACGGCTCTATTTCCTCCTCCAGCACTTGTCAAACAGTCCATAAAGCACCCAGGACGGCCCTGAGTGAAAGAGGGCCGTAGTAGGGTGCTCCTATAGCGGGCATTAAAATCAGAATGACCGTTAAATGCATTTATGACCATATTTGTGTTTTTGGGTTACCGCTTGTATAGCAATCAGTATCCATCGTGAAATTTCAAAGTGTCCATAATGCACTCAGGTCGCCCCCGACAGAGAGAGGGCCGTAGTAGGGTGTTTCCATAGCGGGCATTAATATCAGAATGACCCTTAAATGCATTTAGGACCATATTTGAATTTTTGGGTTACCAGATGCACGTTTTCAATCACCAGGTGCACGGTTTCAATCACCAGGTGCACGGCTCTATTTCCTCCTCCAGCACTTGTCAAACAGTCCATAAAGCACCCAGGACGGCCCTGAGTGAAAGAGGGCCGTAGTAGGGTGCTCCTATAGCGGGCATTAAAATCAGAATGACCGTTAAATGCATTTATGACCATATTTGTGTTTTTGGGTTACCAGATGCACGGTTTCAATCACCAGGTGCACGGCTCTATTTCCTCCTCCAGCACTTGTCAAACAGTCCATAAAGCACCCAGGACGGCCCTGAGTGAAAGAGGGCCGTAGTAGGGTGCTCCTATAGCGGGCATTAAAATCAGAATGACCGTTAAATGCATTTATGACCATATTTGTGTTTTTGGGTTACCGCTTGTATAGCAATCAGTATCCATCGTGAAATTTCAAAGTGTCCATAATGCACTCAGGTCGCCCCCGACAGAGAGAGGGCCGTAGTAGGGTGTTTCCATAGCGGGCATTAATATCAGAATGACCCTTAAATGCATTTAGGACCATATTTGAATTTTTGGGTTACCAGATGCACGTTTTCAATCACCAGGTGCACGGTTTCAATCACCAGGTGCACGGCTCTATTTCCTCCTCCAGCACTTGTCAAACAGTCCATAAAGCACCCAGGACGGCCCTGAGTGAAAGAGGGCCGTAGTAGGGTGCTCCTATAGCGGGCATTAAAATCAGAATGACCGTTAAATGCATTTATGACCATATTTGTGTTTTTGGGTTACCAGATGCACGGTTTCAATCACCAGGTGCACGGCTCTATTTCCTCCTCCAGCACTTGTCAAACAGTCCATAAAGCACCCAGGACGGCCCTGAGTGAAAGAGGGCCGTAGTAGGGTGCTCCTATAGCGGGCATTAAAATCAGAATGACCGTTAAATGCATTTATGACCATATTTGTGTTTTTGGGTTACCAGATGCACGGTTTCAATCACCAGGTGCACGGCTCTATTTCCTCCTCCAGCACTTGTCAAACAGTCCATAAAGCACCCAGGACGGCCCTGAGTGAAAGAGGGCCGTAGTAGGGTGCTCCTATAGCGGGCATTAAAATCAGAATGACCGTTAAATGCATTTATGACCATATTTGTGTTTTTGGGTTACCGCTTGTATAGCAATCAGTATCCATCGTGAAATTTCAAAGTGTCCATAATGCACTCAGGTCGCCCCCGACAGAGAGAGGGCCGTAGTAGGGTGTTTCCATAGCGGGCATTAATATCAGAATGACCCTTAAATGCATTTAGGACCATATTTGAATTTTTGGGTTACCAGATGCACGTTTTCAATCACCAGGTGCACGGTTTCAATCACCAGGTGCACGGCTCTATTTCCTCCTCCAGCACTTGTCAAACAGTCCATAAAGCACCCAGGACGGCCCTGAGTGAAAGAGGGCCGTAGTAGGGTGCTCCTATAGCGGGCATTAAAATCAGAATGACCGTTAAATGCATTTATGACCATATTTGTGTTTTTGGGTTACCAGATGCACGGTTTCAATCACCAGGTGCACGGCTCTATTTCCTCCTCCAGCACTTGTCAAACAGTCCATAAAGCACCCAGGACGGCCCTGAGTGAAAGAGGGCCGTAGTAGGGTGCTCCTATAGCGGGCATTAAAATCAGAATGACCGTTAAATGCATTTATGACCATATTTGTGTTTTTGGGTTACCGCTTGTATAGCAATCAGTATCCATCGTGAAATTTCAAAGTGTCCATAATGCACTCAGGTCGCCCCCGACAGAGAGAGGGCCGTAGTAGGGTGTTTCCATAGCGGGCATTAATATCAGAATGACCCTTAAATGCATTTAGGACCATATTTGAATTTTTGGGTTACCAGATGCACGTTTTCAATCACCAGGTGCACGGTTTCAATCACCAGGTGCACGGCTCTATTTCCTCCTCCAGCACTTGTCAAACAGTCCATAAAGCACCCAGGACGGCCCTGAGTGAAAGAGGGCCGTAGTAGGGTGCTCCTATAGCGGGCATTAAAATCAGAATGACCGTTAAATGCATTTATGACCATATTTGTGTTTTTGGGTTACCAGATGCACGGTTTCAATCACCAGGTGCACGGCTCTATTTCCTCCTCCAGCACTTGTCAAACAGTCCATAAAGCACCCAGGACGGCCCTGAGTGAAAGAGGGCCGTAGTAGGGTGCTCCTATAGCGGGCATTAAAATCAGAATGACCGTTAAATGCATTTATGACCATATTTGTGTTTTTGGGTTACCAGATGCACGGTTTCAATCACCAGGTGCACGGCTCTATTTCCTCCT
>NW_022262433.1:122500-137500 GCF_002021735.2 Oncorhynchus kisutch
GGCAGAGCAGTCAGCCTCTGTGGAGGTGAGCTGCTCTGTCCCCCTTTTTTTTTGGCCTAATTCCCCAATCACCATACCCAGAGTTGGACAGGCCCTTTAGGGATTTATGTGTACTCTCATGCCCAGAGAGAGAGGCCTGTTCCTGGATAGGGAGTGAGGCCTTTAGGTCTGTAGGTCAATAGTTCCACTGTCCTTAAGGGGGGCAGAGCAGTCAGCCTCTGTGGAGGTGAGCTGCTCTGTCCCCCTTTTTTTTTGGCCTAATTCCCCAATCACCATACCCAGAGTTGGACAGGCCCTTTAGGGATTTATGTGTACTCTCATGCCCAGAGAGAGAGGCCTGTTCCTGGATAGGGAGTTAGGCCTTTAGGTCTGTAGGTCAATAGTTCCACTGTCCTTAAGGGGGGCAGAGCAGTCAGCCTCTGTGGAGGTGAGCTGCTCTGTCCCCCTTTTTTTTTGGCCTAATTCCCCAATCACCATACCCAGAGTTGGACAGGCCCTTTAGGGATTTATGTGTACTCTCATGCCCAGAGAGAGAGGCCTGTTCCTGGATAGGGAGTTAGGCCTTTAGGTCTGAAGGTCAATAGTTCCACTGTCCTTAAGGGGGGCAGAGCAGTCAGCCTCTGTGGAGGTGAGCTGCTCTGTCCCCCTTTTTTTTTGGCCTAATTCCCCAATCACCATACAAAGAGTTGGACATAGTGCAATTTCTGTGATTTATTTACCATCCATTTTGGGTTACCAGATGCACGTTTTCAATCACCAGGTGCACAACAATGTGTATCCATCAGAATAGTTTAAACAGTCCATAAAGCACTCAGGACGGGCGCCCATGGATAGAGGGCCATGGATAGATGCCCACTATCATAGTCCCATAGTGGGTATTAATATCAGAATGACCGACAAGTGCATTTAGGACAGTCTTTTTATTTTTAGGTTACCAGGTGCCTACCTTGAACCACCTTACGAGGTGACTACTTTAAATTAGGATATTATTTTTAGGTTACCAGTTGCACGTCTATTTATGTTTTAATGCCAAAATCGGTAATTTTCATAAAATGATTAAAAATACTTCCCGAGGGGCTAGAGGTCCCAAATTTCGTCTCATACCCTCTCTCTCAATGGGCAACAAGTAGAGCATGTCAAAAACAAATTGCCCTAACAGGCACCTATGTTTCCTGTAACATTCACTATTTTCCAAAAACTTAAAACACGATTTTCTATTCAAATTTTTTATACAAAAATGGTTTTAATTACATGTACATTATCGTCTATGTGTGCCCTTTAGTTAAAAAAAAACCCCATCCAGATTGGACTTGTACTTTTTGATTTATTCACGTTTTGGTGTTTCAGCATATAGCCCAAGATGGCGTCCAACAAAGGTCAAATAAGGTTTTGAGGCCAGATAGAGGCATATAACCTGGTTAGTGGTGTTTGGCCTTTAGGCTTGTATGTCCCTTCATCCCATGAGAGAGAGTTTAGCCTTTTAAGCCTCTCTGTGTCCTCTCATTCCCAGAAAAAGTCATTTTACCGGTTAGGTCAAATAAGGCCTTGAGGCCTGTTTGTGACCTCTGATGCCCAGATAGAGGCATATAACCTGGTTAGGGGTGTTTGGCCTTTAGGCCTGTATGTCCCTTCATCCCATGAGAGAGAGTTTAGCCTTTTAAGCCTCTCTGTGTCCTCTCATTCCCAGAAAAAGTCATTTTACCGGTTAGGTCAAATAAGGCCTTGAGGCCTGTTTGTGACCTCTGATGCCCAGATAGAGGCATATAACCTGGTTAGGGGTGTTTGGCCTTTAGGCCTGTATGTCCCTTCATCCCATGAGAGAGAGTTTAACTTTTTAAGCCTCTCTGTGTCTTCTTATTCATAATCTTTTAATTTTTGGGTTACCGCTTGTATAGCAATCAGTATCCATCGTGAAATTTCAAAGTGTCCATAATGCACTCAGGTCGCCCCCGACAGAGAGAGGGCCGTAGTAGGGTGTTTCCATAGCGGGCATTAATATCAGAATGACCCTTAAATGCATTTAGGACCATATTTGAATTTTTGGGTTACCAGATGCACGTTTTCAATCACCAGGTGCACGGTTTCAATCACCAGGTGCACGGCTCTATTTCCTCCTCCAGCACTTGTCAAACAGTCCATAAAGCACCCAGGACGGCCCTGAGTGAAAGAGGGCCGTAGTAGGGTGCTCCTATAGCGGGCATTAAAATCAGAATGACCGTTAAATGCATTTATGACCATATTTGTGTTTTTGGGTTACCGCTTGTATAGCAATCAGTATCCATCGTGAAATTTCAAAGTGTCCATAATGCACTCAGGTCGCCCCCGACAGAGAGAGGGCCGTAGTAGGGTGTTTCCATAGCGGGCATTAATATCAGAATGACCCTTAAATGCATTTAGGACCATATTTGAATTTTTGGGTTACCAGATGCACGTTTTCAATCACCAGGTGCACGGTTTCAATCACCAGGTGCACGGCTCTATTTCCTCCTCCAGCACTTGTCAAACAGTCCATAAAGCACCCAGGACGGCCCTGAGTGAAAGAGGGCCGTAGTAGGGTGCTCCTATAGCGGGCATTAAAATCAGAATGACCGTTAAATGCATTTATGACCATATTTGTGTTTTTGGGTTACCAGATGCACGGTTTCAATCACCAGGTGCACGGCTCTATTTCCTCCTCCAGCACTTGTCAAACAGTCCATAAAGCACCCAGGACGGCCCTGAGTGAAAGAGGGCCGTAGTAGGGTGCTCCTATAGCGGGCATTAAAATCAGAATGACCGTTAAATGCATTTATGACCATATTTGTGTTTTTGGGTTACCAGATGCACGGTTTCAATCACCAGGTGCACGGCTCTATTTCCTCCTCCAGCACTTGTCAAACAGTCCATAAAGCACCCAGGACGGCCCTGAGTGAAAGAGGGCCGTAGTAGGGTGCTCCTATAGCGGGCATTAAAATCAGAATGACCGTTAAATGCATTTATGACCATATTTGTGTTTTTGGGTTACCGCTTGTATAGCAATCAGTATCCATCGTGAAATTTCAAAGTGTCCATAATGCACTCAGGTCGCCCCCGACAGAGAGAGGGCCGTAGTAGGGTGTTTCCATAGCGGGCATTAATATCAGAATGACCCTTAAATGCATTTAGGACCATATTTGAATTTTTGGGTTACCAGATGCACGTTTTCAATCACCAGGTGCACGGTTTCAATCACCAGGTGCACGGCTCTATTTCCTCCTCCAGCACTTGTCAAACAGTCCATAAAGCACCCAGGACGGCCCTGAGTGAAAGAGGGCCGTAGTAGGGTGCTCCTATAGCGGGCATTAAAATCAGAATGACCGTTAAATGCATTTATGACCATATTTGTGTTTTTGGGTTACCAGATGCACGGTTTCAATCACCAGGTGCACGGCTCTATTTCCTCCTCCAGCACTTGTCAAACAGTCCATAAAGCACCCAGGACGGCCCTGAGTGAAAGAGGGCCGTAGTAGGGTGCTCCTATAGCGGGCATTAAAATCAGAATGACCGTTAAATGCATTTATGACCATATTTGTGTTTTTGGGTTACCGCTTGTATAGCAATCAGTATCCATCGTGAAATTTCAAAGTGTCCATAATGCACTCAGGTCGCCCCCGACAGAGAGAGGGCCGTAGTAGGGTGTTTCCATAGCGGGCATTAATATCAGAATGACCCTTAAATGCATTTAGGACCATATTTGAATTTTTGGGTTACCAGATGCACGTTTTCAATCACCAGGTGCACGGTTTCAATCACCAGGTGCACGGCTCTATTTCCTCCTCCAGCACTTGTCAAACAGTCCATAAAGCACCCAGGACGGCCCTGAGTGAAAGAGGGCCGTAGTAGGGTGCTCCTATAGCGGGCATTAAAATCAGAATGACCGTTAAATGCATTTATGACCATATTTGTGTTTTTGGGTTACCAGATGCACGGTTTCAATCACCAGGTGCACGGCTCTATTTCCTCCTCCAGCACTTGTCAAACAGTCCATAAAGCACCCAGGACGGCCCTGAGTGAAAGAGGGCCGTAGTAGGGTGCTCCTATAGCGGGCATTAAAATCAGAATGACCGTTAAATGCATTTATGACCATATTTGTGTTTTTGGGTTACCGCTTGTATAGCAATCAGTATCCATCGTGAAATTTCAAAGTGTCCATAATGCACTCAGGTCGCCCCCGACAGAGAGAGGGCCGTAGTAGGGTGTTTCCATAGCGGGCATTAATATCAGAATGACCCTTAAATGCATTTAGGACCATATTTGAATTTTTGGGTTACCAGATGCACGTTTTCAATCACCAGGTGCACGGTTTCAATCACCAGGTGCACGGCTCTATTTCCTCCTCCAGCACTTGTCAAACAGTCCATAAAGCACCCAGGACGGCCCTGAGTGAAAGAGGGCCGTAGTAGGGTGCTCCTATAGCGGGCATTAAAATCAGAATGACCGTTAAATGCATTTATGACCATATTTGTGTTTTTGGGTTACCAGATGCACGGTTTCAATCACCAGGTGCACGGCTCTATTTCCTCCTCCAGCACTTGTCAAACAGTCCATAAAGCACCCAGGACGGCCCTGAGTGAAAGAGGGCCGTAGTAGGGTGCTCCTATAGCGGGCATTAAAATCAGAATGACCGTTAAATGCATTTATGACCATATTTGTGTTTTTGGGTTACCAGATGCACGGTTTCAATCACCAGGTGCACGGCTCTATTTCCTCCTCCAGCACTTGTCAAACAGTCCATAAAGCACCCAGGACGGCCCTGAGTGAAAGAGGGCCGTAGTAGGGTGCTCCTATAGCGGGCATTAAAATCAGAATGACCGTTAAATGCATTTATGACCATATTTGTGTTTTTGGGTTACCAGATGCACGGTTTCAATCACCAGGTGCACGGCTCTATTTCCTCCTCCAGCACTTGTCAAACAGTCCATAAAGCACCCAGGACGGCCCTGAGTGAAAGAGGGCCGTAGTAGGGTGCTCCTATAGCGGGCATTAAAATCAGAATGACCGTTAAATGCATTTATGACCATATTTGTGTTTTTGGGTTACCGCTTGTATAGCAATCAGTATCCATCGTGAAATTTCAAAGTGTCCATAATGCACTCAGGTCGCCCCCGACAGAGAGAGGGCCGTAGTAGGGTGTTTCCATAGCGGGCATTAATATCAGAATGACCCTTAAATGCATTTAGGACCATATTTGAATTTTTGGGTTACCAGATGCACGTTTTCAATCACCAGGTGCACGGTTTCAATCACCAGGTGCACGGCTCTATTTCCTCCTCCAGCACTTGTCAAACAGTCCATAAAGCACCCAGGACGGCCCTGAGTGAAAGAGGGCCGTAGTAGGGTGCTCCTATAGCGGGCATTAAAATCAGAATGACCGTTAAATGCATTTATGACCATATTTGTGTTTTTGGGTTACCAGATGCACGGTTTCAATCACCAGGTGCACGGCTCTATTTCCTCCTCCAGCACTTGTCAAACAGTCCATAAAGCACCCAGGACGGCCCTGAGTGAAAGAGGGCCGTAGTAGGGTGCTCCTATAGCGGGCATTAAAATCAGAATGACCGTTAAATGCATTTATGACCATATTTGTGTTTTTGGGTTACCGCTTGTATAGCAATCAGTATCCATCGTGAAATTTCAAAGTGTCCATAATGCACTCAGGTCGCCCCCGACAGAGAGAGGGCCGTAGTAGGGTGTTTCCATAGCGGGCATTAATATCAGAATGACCCTTAAATGCATTTAGGACCATATTTGAATTTTTGGGTTACCAGATGCACGTTTTCAATCACCAGGTGCACGGTTTCAATCACCAGGTGCACGGCTCTATTTCCTCCTCCAGCACTTGTCAAACAGTCCATAAAGCACCCAGGACGGCCCTGAGTGAAAGAGGGCCGTAGTAGGGTGCTCCTATAGCGGGCATTAAAATCAGAATGACCGTTAAATGCATTTATGACCATATTTGTGTTTTTGGGTTACCAGATGCACGGTTTCAATCACCAGGTGCACGGCTCTATTTCCTCCTCCAGCACTTGTCAAACAGTCCATAAAGCACCCAGGACGGCCCTGAGTGAAAGAGGGCCGTAGTAGGGTGCTCCTATAGCGGGCATTAAAATCAGAATGACCGTTAAATGCATTTATGACCATATTTGTGTTTTTGGGTTACCGCTTGTATAGCAATCAGTATCCATCGTGAAATTTCAAAGTGTCCATAATGCACTCAGGTCGCCCCCGACAGAGAGAGGGCCGTAGTAGGGTGTTTCCATAGCGGGCATTAATATCAGAATGACCCTTAAATGCATTTAGGACCATATTTGAATTTTTGGGTTACCAGATGCACGTTTTCAATCACCAGGTGCACGGTTTCAATCACCAGGTGCACGGCTCTATTTCCTCCTCCAGCACTTGTCAAACAGTCCATAAAGCACCCAGGACGGCCCTGAGTGAAAGAGGGCCGTAGTAGGGTGCTCCTATAGCGGGCATTAAAATCAGAATGACCGTTAAATGCATTTATGACCATATTTGTGTTTTTGGGTTACCAGATGCACGGTTTCAATCACCAGGTGCACGGCTCTATTTCCTCCTCCAGCACTTGTCAAACAGTCCATAAAGCACCCAGGACGGCCCTGAGTGAAAGAGGGCCGTAGTAGGGTGCTCCTATAGCGGGCATTAAAATCAGAATGACCGTTAAATGCATTTATGACCATATTTGTGTTTTTGGGTTACCGCTTGTATAGCAATCAGTATCCATCGTGAAATTTCAAAGTGTCCATAATGCACTCAGGTCGCCCCCGACAGAGAGAGGGCCGTAGTAGGGTGTTTCCATAGCGGGCATTAATATCAGAATGACCCTTAAATGCATTTAGGACCATATTTGAATTTTTGGGTTACCAGATGCACGTTTTCAATCACCAGGTGCACGGTTTCAATCACCAGGTGCACGGCTCTATTTCCTCCTCCAGCACTTGTCAAACAGTCCATAAAGCACCCAGGACGGCCCTGAGTGAAAGAGGGCCGTAGTAGGGTGCTCCTATAGCGGGCATTAAAATCAGAATGACCGTTAAATGCATTTATGACCATATTTGTGTTTTTGGGTTACCAGATGCACGGTTTCAATCACCAGGTGCACGGCTCTATTTCCTCCTCCAGCACTTGTCAAACAGTCCATAAAGCACCCAGGACGGCCCTGAGTGAAAGAGGGCCGTAGTAGGGTGCTCCTATAGCGGGCATTAAAATCAGAATGACCGTTAAATGCATTTATGACCATATTTGTGTTTTTGGGTTACCGCTTGTATAGCAATCAGTATCCATCGTGAAATTTCAAAGTGTCCATAATGCACTCAGGTCGCCCCCGACAGAGAGAGGGCCGTAGTAGGGTGTTTCCATAGCGGGCATTAATATCAGAATGACCCTTAAATGCATTTAGGACCATATTTGAATTTTTGGGTTACCAGATGCACGTTTTCAATCACCAGGTGCACGGTTTCAATCACCAGGTGCACGGCTCTATTTCCTCCTCCAGCACTTGTCAAACAGTCCATAAAGCACCCAGGACGGCCCTGAGTGAAAGAGGGCCGTAGTAGGGTGCTCCTATAGCGGGCATTAAAATCAGAATGACCGTTAAATGCATTTATGACCATATTTGTGTTTTTGGGTTACCAGATGCACGGTTTCAATCACCAGGTGCACGGCTCTATTTCCTCCTCCAGCACTTGTCAAACAGTCCATAAAGCACCCAGGACGGCCCTGAGTGAAAGAGGGCCGTAGTAGGGTGCTCCTATAGCGGGCATTAAAATCAGAATGACCGTTAAATGCATTTATGACCATATTTGTGTTTTTGGGTTACCGCTTGTATAGCAATCAGTATCCATCGTGAAATTTCAAAGTGTCCATAATGCACTCAGGTCGCCCCCGACAGAGAGAGGGCCGTAGTAGGGTGTTTCCATAGCGGGCATTAATATCAGAATGACCCTTAAATGCATTTAGGACCATATTTGAATTTTTGGGTTACCAGATGCACGTTTTCAATCACCAGGTGCACGGTTTCAATCACCAGGTGCACGGCTCTATTTCCTCCTCCAGCACTTGTCAAACAGTCCATAAAGCACCCAGGACGGCCCTGAGTGAAAGAGGGCCGTAGTAGGGTGCTCCTATAGCGGGCATTAAAATCAGAATGACCGTTAAATGCATTTATGACCATATTTGTGTTTTTGGGTTACCAGATGCACGGTTTCAATCACCAGGTGCACGGCTCTATTTCCTCCTCCAGCACTTGTCAAACAGTCCATAAAGCACCCAGGACGGCCCTGAGTGAAAGAGGGCCGTAGTAGGGTGCTCCTATAGCGGGCATTAAAATCAGAATGACCGTTAAATGCATTTATGACCATATTTGTGTTTTTGGGTTACCGCTTGTATAGCAATCAGTATCCATCGTGAAATTTCAAAGTGTCCATAATGCACTCAGGTCGCCCCCGACAGAGAGAGGGCCGTAGTAGGGTGTTTCCATAGCGGGCATTAATATCAGAATGACCCTTAAATGCATTTAGGACCATATTTGAATTTTTGGGTTACCAGATGCACGTTTTCAATCACCAGGTGCACGGTTTCAATCACCAGGTGCACGGCTCTATTTCCTCCTCCAGCACTTGTCAAACAGTCCATAAAGCACCCAGGACGGCCCTGAGTGAAAGAGGGCCGTAGTAGGGTGCTCCTATAGCGGGCATTAAAATCAGAATGACCGTTAAATGCATTTATGACCATATTTGTGTTTTTGGGTTACCGCTTGTATAGCAATCAGTATCCATCGTGAAATTTCAAAGTGTCCATAATGCACTCAGGTCGCCCCCGACAGAGAGAGGGCCGTAGTAGGGTGTTTCCATAGCGGGCATTAATATCAGAATGACCCTTAAATGCATTTAGGACCATATTTGAATTTTTGGGTTACCAGATGCACGTTTTCAATCACCAGGTGCACGGTTTCAATCACCAGGTGCACGGCTCTATTTCCTCCTCCAGCACTTGTCAAACAGTCCATAAAGCACCCAGGACGGCCCTGAGTGAAAGAGGGCCGTAGTAGGGTGCTCCTATAGCGGGCATTAAAATCAGAATGACCGTTAAATGCATTTATGACCATATTTGTGTTTTTGGGTTACCAGATGCACGGTTTCAATCACCAGGTGCACGGCTCTATTTCCTCCTCCAGCACTTGTCAAACAGTCCATAAAGCACCCAGGACGGCCCTGAGTGAAAGAGGGCCGTAGTAGGGTGCTCCTATAGCGGGCATTAAAATCAGAATGACCGTTAAATGCATTTATGACCATATTTGTGTTTTTGGGTTACCAGATGCACGGTTTCAATCACCAGGTGCACGGCTCTATTTCCTCCTCCAGCACTTGTCAAACAGTCCATAAAGCACCCAGGACGGCCCTGAGTGAAAGAGGGCCGTAGTAGGGTGCTCCTATAGCGGGCATTAAAATCAGAATGACCGTTAAATGCATTTATGACCATATTTGTGTTTTTGGGTTACCGCTTGTATAGCAATCAGTATCCATCGTGAAATTTCAAAGTGTCCATAATGCACTCAGGTCGCCCCCGACAGAGAGAGGGCCGTAGTAGGGTGTTTCCATAGCGGGCATTAATATCAGAATGACCCTTAAATGCATTTAGGACCATATTTGAATTTTTGGGTTACCAGATGCACGTTTTCAATCACCAGGTGCACGGTTTCAATCACCAGGTGCACGGCTCTATTTCCTCCTCCAGCACTTGTCAAACAGTCCATAAAGCACCCAGGACGGCCCTGAGTGAAAGAGGGCCGTAGTAGGGTGCTCCTATAGCGGGCATTAAAATCAGAATGACCGTTAAATGCATTTATGACCATATTTGTGTTTTTGGGTTACCAGATGCACGGTTTCAATCACCAGGTGCACGGCTCTATTTCCTCCTCCAGCACTTGTCAAACAGTCCATAAAGCACCCAGGACGGCCCTGAGTGAAAGAGGGCCGTAGTAGGGTGCTCCTATAGCGGGCATTAAAATCAGAATGACCGTTAAATGCATTTATGACCATATTTGTGTTTTTGGGTTACCAGATGCACGGTTTCAATCACCAGGTGCACGGCTCTATTTCCTCCTCCAGCACTTGTCAAACAGTCCATAAAGCACCCAGGACGGCCCTGAGTGAAAGAGGGCCGTAGTAGGGTGCTCCTATAGCGGGCATTAAAATCAGAATGACCGTTAAATGCATTTATGACCATATTTGTGTTTTTGGGTTACCGCTTGTATAGCAATCAGTATCCATCGTGAAATTTCAAAGTGTCCATAATGCACTCAGGTCGCCCCCGACAGAGAGAGGGCCGTAGTAGGGTGTTTCCATAGCGGGCATTAATATCAGAATGACCCTTAAATGCATTTAGGACCATATTTGAATTTTTGGGTTACCAGATGCACGTTTTCAATCACCAGGTGCACGGTTTCAATCACCAGGTGCACGGCTCTATTTCCTCCTCCAGCACTTGTCAAACAGTCCATAAAGCACCCAGGACGGCCCTGAGTGAAAGAGGGCCGTAGTAGGGTGCTCCTATAGCGGGCATTAAAATCAGAATGACCGTTAAATGCATTTATGACCATATTTGTGTTTTTGGGTTACCAGATGCACGGTTTCAATCACCAGGTGCACGGCTCTATTTCCTCCTCCAGCACTTGTCAAACAGTCCATAAAGCACCCAGGACGGCCCTGAGTGAAAGAGGGCCGTAGTAGGGTGCTCCTATAGCGGGCATTAAAATCAGAATGACCGTTAAATGCATTTATGACCATATTTGTGTTTTTGGGTTACCGCTTGTATAGCAATCAGTATCCATCGTGAAATTTCAAAGTGTCCATAATGCACTCAGGTCGCCCCCGACAGAGAGAGGGCCGTAGTAGGGTGTTTCCATAGCGGGCATTAATATCAGAATGACCCTTAAATGCATTTAGGACCATATTTGAATTTTTGGGTTACCAGATGCACGTTTTCAATCACCAGGTGCACGGTTTCAATCACCAGGTGCACGGCTCTATTTCCTCCTCCAGCACTTGTCAAACAGTCCATAAAGCACCCAGGACGGCCCTGAGTGAAAGAGGGCCGTAGTAGGGTGCTCCTATAGCGGGCATTAAAATCAGAATGACCGTTAAATGCATTTATGACCATATTTGTGTTTTTGGGTTACCAGATGCACGGTTTCAATCACCAGGTGCACGGCTCTATTTCCTCCTCCAGCACTTGTCAAACAGTCCATAAAGCACCCAGGACGGCCCTGAGTGAAAGAGGGCCGTAGTAGGGTGCTCCTATAGCGGGCATTAAAATCAGAATGACCGTTAAATGCATTTATGACCATATTTGTGTTTTTGGGTTACCGCTTGTATAGCAATCAGTATCCATCGTGAAATTTCAAAGTGTCCATAATGCACTCAGGTCGCCCCCGACAGAGAGAGGGCCGTAGTAGGGTGTTTCCATAGCGGGCATTAATATCAGAATGACCCTTAAATGCATTTAGGACCATATTTGAATTTTTGGGTTACCAGATGCACGTTTTCAATCACCAGGTGCACGGTTTCAATCACCAGGTGCACGGCTCTATTTCCTCCTCCAGCACTTGTCAAACAGTCCATAAAGCACCCAGGACGGCCCTGAGTGAAAGAGGGCCGTAGTAGGGTGCTCCTATAGCGGGCATTAAAATCAGAATGACCGTTAAATGCATTTATGACCATATTTGTGTTTTTGGGTTACCAGATGCACGGTTTCAATCACCAGGTGCACGGCTCTATTTCCTCCTCCAGCACTTGTCAAACAGTCCATAAAGCACCCAGGACGGCCCTGAGTGAAAGAGGGCCGTAGTAGGGTGCTCCTATAGCGGGCATTAAAATCAGAATGACCGTTAAATGCATTTATGACCATATTTGTGTTTTTGGGTTACCGCTTGTATAGCAATCAGTATCCATCGTGAAATTTCAAAGTGTCCATAATGCACTCAGGTCGCCCCCGACAGAGAGAGGGCCGTAGTAGGGTGTTTCCATAGCGGGCATTAATATCAGAATGACCCTTAAATGCATTTAGGACCATATTTGAATTTTTGGGTTACCAGATGCACGTTTTCAATCACCAGGTGCACGGTTTCAATCACCAGGTGCACGGCTCTATTTCCTCCTCCAGCACTTGTCAAACAGTCCATAAAGCACCCAGGACGGCCCTGAGTGAAAGAGGGCCGTAGTAGGGTGCTCCTATAGCGGGCATTAAAATCAGAATGACCGTTAAATGCATTTATGACCATATTTGTGTTTTTGGGTTACCAGATGCACGGTTTCAATCACCAGGTGCACGGCTCTATTTCCTCCTCCAGCACTTGTCAAACAGTCCATAAAGCACCCAGGACGGCCCTGAGTGAAAGAGGGCCGTAGTAGGGTGCTCCTATAGCGGGCATTAAAATCAGAATGACCGTTAAATGCATTTATGACCATATTTGTGTTTTTGGGTTACCAGATGCACGGTTTCAATCACCAGGTGCACGGCTCTATTTCCTCCTCCAGCACTTGTCAAACAGTCCATAAAGCACCCAGGACGGCCCTGAGTGAAAGAGGGCCGTAGTAGGGTGCTCCTATAGCGGGCATTAAAATCAGAATGACCGTTAAATGCATTTATGACCATATTTGTGTTTTTGGGTTACCGCTTGTATAGCAATCAGTATCCATCGTGAAATTTCAAAGTGTCCATAATGCACTCAGGTCGCCCCCGACAGAGAGAGGGCCGTAGTAGGGTGTTTCCATAGCGGGCATTAATATCAGAATGACCCTTAAATGCATTTAGGACCATATTTGAATTTTTGGGTTACCAGATGCACGTTTTCAATCACCAGGTGCACGGTTTCAATCACCAGGTGCACGGCTCTATTTCCTCCTCCAGCACTTGTCAAACAGTCCATAAAGCACCCAGGACGGCCCTGAGTGAAAGAGGGCCGTAGTAGGGTGCTCCTATAGCGGGCATTAAAATCAGAATGACCGTTAAATGCATTTATGACCATATTTGTGTTTTTGGGTTACCAGATGCACGGTTTCAATCACCAGGTGCACGGCTCTATTTCCTCCTCCAGCACTTGTCAAACAGTCCATAAAGCACCCAGGACGGCCCTGAGTGAAAGAGGGCCGTAGTAGGGTGCTCCTATAGCGGGCATTAAAATCAGAATGACCGTTAAATGCATTTATGACCATATTTGTGTTTTTGGGTTACCGCTTGTATAGCAATCAGTATCCATCGTGAAATTTCAAAGTGTCCATAATGCACTCAGGTCGCCCCCGACAGAGAGAGGGCCGTAGTAGGGTGTTTCCATAGCGGGCATTAATATCAGAATGACCCTTAAATGCATTTAGGACCATATTTGAATTTTTGGGTTACCAGATGCACGTTTTCAATCACCAGGTGCACGGTTTCAATCACCAGGTGCACGGCTCTATTTCCTCCTCCAGCACTTGTCAAACAGTCCATAAAGCACCCAGGACGGCCCTGAGTGAAAGAGGGCCGTAGTAGGGTGCTCCTATAGCGGGCATTAAAATCAGAATGACCGTTAAATGCATTTATGACCATATTTGTGTTTTTGGGTTACCAGATGCACGGTTTCAATCACCAGGTGCACGGCTCTATTTCCTCCTCCAGCACTTGTCAAACAGTCCATAAAGCACCCAGGACGGCCCTGAGTGAAAGAGGGCCGTAGTAGGGTGCTCCTATAGCGGGCATTAAAATCAGAATGACCGTTAAATGCATTTATGACCATATTTGTGTTTTTGGGTTACCAGATGCACGGTTTCAATCACCAGGTGCACGGCTCTATTTCCTCCTCCAGCACTTGTCAAACAGTCCATAAAGCACCCAGGACGGCCCTGAGTGAAAGAGGGCCGTAGTAGGGTGCTCCTATAGCGGGCATTAAAATCAGAATGACCGTTAAATGCATTTATGACCATATTTGTGTTTTTGGGTTACCGCTTGTATAGCAATCAGTATCCATCGTGAAATTTTAAACAGTAAATAAAGCACTCAGGACGGGCCCCCATTGATAGAGGGCCGTAGTAGGGTGCTCCCATAGCGGGCATGGATGTCTGGAACACCTGCAAGTGTATTTAGAACCATATTTGAATTTTTGGGTTACCAGATGCACGTTTTCAATCACCAGGTGCACGGCTTTGAAAAGTGTGGACTCTGCCATTTTCCCGACCAATTTCTGTAATTTTCAAAAAATGATTAAAAATACTTCCCGAAGGGCTAGAGGTCCCAAATTTCGTCTCATACCCTCTCTCGTGATGGGCAACAATTGCAGCATATCAAAAACATTTCGCATCCATAGGCACCTATGTTTCCTGTAACATTCACTTTTTTCCCAAAACTTAAAACACGATTTTCTATTAAAATGTTTTATACAAAAACGGTTTTAATTAAATGTAAATGCTCGTCTATATGTGCCCTTTCGTTTTAAAAAACCCCCATCCAGATTGGATGTGTACTTTCTGATTTATTCACGTTTTGTGTTTAACCGAATTTTACCCCCAATTTCGGGGCGGACATACACCCTGTGCGGTTCCGGGATTATATCGATAAATTGGCCTGATCGTCAATGACACACTCGGGGGTGGGTCGACCAGACAGGTACCGGCGCGAAATCAGAAACCTGGTTTTTGACAACAAGACTTCCATGTCCTAGAGAGACGGGGGTGGTGCCAAACTGATCAGGCCGAATAGAAAATAAGTACTGGGTACTTTTGAGGGATGTGAGCCCCTCGGAACCATGGTAATTCGGACATTTGCCGCCGGCGTCCGATTTAGTGGTTGGAACAGACCCTTCGGCGTCCGATTTATCCTAACTTTTGAGCCACGTTTCCCAGCTTGGTGATGGGAGGATATTGAGCTCTGCCCCGGCAGTTGTTCTATCCCAGCTATTACCTTGTGGGTTTGGTTCATCAATGACCA